>NW_006203092.1:1253886-1257366 GCF_000334495.1 Tupaia belangeri chinensis | reverse complement strand
GCACTATAACGGAAAAAAAAAAAAAAAAAAAAACACCTCTCCAAGTTGCCAGGTCTGGGACTCGAACTGCGACTGACAACATGGGGATCCAGCGATGTAACCATTATGCCATTTCTTGGTCCCTAGGGTCTTTTTTTGATTGAGAAATGTGAGCAGCTCCTCTGTTCAGATTATTTAGGAATAAACTTTAAAACAAAACTTTCTTACTACCCCTCTTTCAGGCTTCCAACTCAGCTTATTTGAAGCATATGCATCTTTAGAACTGCAAGGTGAATTTTTGAAAGTTACAACCTGCAATCACTTACCATGGGAATCATGATTTCCTTGATATACTGCACCCCAGATAGAATATAACTATAAGCCGGATGAAGGAGTGGAGAGCATTAGCACTCTCTAACTCCTGATTGAAGCATTTATATGCACCAAAACCAGTCCGTGCTTTCATTCATTGACTTTTAACAATTACATGCATTTAAACTTATAAACTACCTTAATATTTTAAAAGCATGTTTAATATAATTTATATATTTTATACATGGAAATTATTTGGTAATTTTATTTTTAAAAAGTACATTTGAGGTCAGCACTGTGACCTAGTGGTTAAGGGAGCCAGACCCCACATGGCCAAACACGGGGTTTGAACTCTGGTCCCAGTGGCTTGAAAAACACACTAGGAGGATGATGTATGCATGCCCAAAATTCCAATGGCATAAAGAAACGGAGAAGGGATTGCAATGTGACCACATTAGGTGGGAGTCCTTTTTCCCCTCTCCTTCCTTCTCTGTCTCTCTATAAACAGAGAGAGAACACCCACCCTGCCCAATAAACAAAAACATATGGCTGCTAGAAATATTTACAAGTTACTACTCTATATGATATAAAGCCTTTCATTTTAAATACAATGTTTTGTTAACTATTAATCATATGAACTATTTTATATATGAATTATCATTAATACATACTAGCTTGAGACTATTACAATGACTATTGTTCAATTGCTACTTTGTACAGGAGTGGTACTAGGCATTTACATTTATTATCTCTTTTAATACTCCTTGAAACTCTCTGAGGCAAATCCTATTGTTACCTCCCTTACAATATTTGAGAAAACTGAGACTTATATAACTTGCCCAAATCAGGTAGGTAAAAATTATTGGTGCTACCTGACTTTAAATGTTTGTTTTAATTTTCTTTCAGAATCTAATTTATGAGAGATCAATGAAAAAGTCAAAAAAAGATGCTCAAACACCAAGTTAAGAATACAAAACATGAAACTGAGGCACTTCAGACAATACTGGAACTATGTTAACCACTGTGAGTTCCAGCACATGGTTCCTCCCTCACAGTTCTCCTCGCCAGGGTGGTCTGGCTGAGGTGACTGTCGAGCAAAGTTTTCTCACACCTAGATGGGGGATCTGAGTTTATCTATAGAATAGCCAATAACATAACCATGTAGTGATGGAGCATTTTAAATTACTAAAATTAAACCAGGAATACCCCTTTATTATGACTTTAGAAAAGACAGAAGAGCACAGATGGGTGGGGGGGTGGGGGATGAGATACTACAGAAGAGGCTAGCACAAGGCCACTCTGAGGAAGCCCAGGCTTCACCCTCTGCACAAAAAGCCCTCCACATTCACACTGGTCATTTCAGTAAGGTCCACAGCTTTGAGAGTCTCAGGTAAACCAGCAGGTCCCAACTTCTTAGTTTGGGTAAGAATAGAATTGATGTCAAGTAATGCTGTGGACAAATGATGGACTTCAGGTGCAGAGAAGTCAGAGCAAGTCACTCTGAGCTCATTTCTCCATCTGTAACCAAAGATAACATTGCCTGTTCCTGTGAGGATGAAAGGAGACATACATGGAACTCTCTTGCTTTTCCAACTCCTTCAAATTTCTCTCTTCTCTCTCTCTCCTCTCTCTCTCTCTCTCTCTTCTTTCTCTCTCTCTCTCCTGTCTACCTCTCTCTTGTCTCAAGGCTCAGTTATCTACCTTCCTACTTGAGGTAGCATTAAATAGCTACATAGCATTTAGCATTTAAATATTAATAGATACTTCCAATGCATCATGATTAAATGTAACTTTCTAATTTCCTCCCAAAATTGTGCTTTGCCATATCAGGTAATGGTGACTCAAGTCAAAAATCTTGAAGTCATTTCTTTTAAGTTTATTTACTCATATTTGTTTCCAAGAGGAACACAAGGAGAGTGAACGTAAGGTACAGAGACAGGCACTCCAGCAGGGTCTGCATGCCTCAGTTTCCCAGTCTCAACCAGTCCAATGTGCTCAGGGATTTCCTGGGACACAAACCTAGGACCCCTTCTGTGTGAGTTCAGCCCTGCCACCACTGTTTCACCATTTGTTCCCTTTGGAATCATTCTTCTTCTTTTTAAATTCATGATAGAAAGTGTCCACAAATGAGGGAGAGAGAGAGACACAACTGGACACAGTCTTATCACAACATGATCCCCTTCTCCAACCTTTCAGCTCATCAGGGTCTGGGGCATGCACCCAGGCTCAGCATATTTCAGGTCAGTGGGGCCAGAGACCAGCACTCATGGCTGAGTGTGTCTTCGAGCACTGCAGTTCAGCATGTGGCCAACAATGCCATCAGGCTTGTCCTGGGGTTTTTCACAACTACTCTTTTTCGCTGGCATCCCATAGCCTAAACCCTCAGAGAATTCTGTCATCTTTAATATTCAACATGGCATTTAGAGTCATCCTTTTTAAATGCACATTAGATCATGTCCCTATTCTCAAAACTGTTTGATGCTTACCCATTTCACCCTCAGGGAATGAGTGGCCCCGATGCCCTCCATGTATGATCTACGACTCCCTCCATCCTCTCTCCCACCCCTACTCCATATAGCCACACTGGAAGTCCTAAGTATACGCTCACCTTAGACCTTATTCTCTGCCCATCGCCTCTGCTGGGAAAGCTCTTCTCTGGATATCCTGGGCTACCTTCTTGATACTGTCAAGTCTTCAATCAATTACCACCTCCTCAGTAGGGCCCATCCTACCTAATCCCCGAAGCTTCTCTACTCTCTGCACCTCTAATCAACATTACCTTGTTTTGCTCTTCTGTTTTTCCACATTTGCCACCCTCTGACTTACGCATTTCTCATATTTTTCTTATTGGGTTCTTCACCTGCTAGAATGTAAGACTCCTAGAAGTCAGGAATCTAAGTCTTCATTGTTCTCCAGTGGATTTCAGGTATCACAGAACAGAGAGTAGGTACTTAATAAATTCTAGCTGAATGAATAAAAAGAATTAATAATATAGTGTGACTCACTTTAAATGTTAACTTCTCCCTTTATTGTCATGTGGAAGTTATGCCATTTGCCAAATAGAGTACCAAAAAATTCTTAAATCCCTGTGAATACCCAAAAGGGCATAATCCAGAGCCTCTTCATAAAATTTTAATTGCCATAGGCCATGTGTGCTTACCAGAAAGCAAGAGAGACACAGAGGGAAAG
>NW_006203092.1:1248784-1253865 GCF_000334495.1 Tupaia belangeri chinensis | reverse complement strand
CCACACCCCATGAAGAGTGGTCATGTTGCAATGCCTTTTCCTCCTTCTCCTTCCTGTTGGGATTTGGGGCATGCACACGCAAATGCCCAATGTATTTTTCAAGACACTGTACCCAGTGTTTGAAGTGGGATCTGGCTCCCTTAACCATTAGACTAAAAAAATTTTCCCTAGAACCCTCTTGATTCCTGAGCAAACAGGACATTGGGACAAATGACATAGATTCAATATATTTAAAAACATTTTGGATCATCTCTGTGACTGTGTGGTTAAGTAAGCCAGATCCAACATGGCCAATTGCATTTCAGATATACCAGGCACATGTGCATGCTTGCCCCAAATGCCAACAGGTTGGAAAAATGGAAGAAAAGGGACTGCAGAATATGACCATACCCCATTGGGAGCTGCTTTCTCTCTCTCCTTCTCTCTCTGGCAAGTACACATGCTCTCTGACAATTTTTTTTAATTTTTTTAATTCTCAAGGACAGCAGGTGACATGGAAGATAAGGTGGCTTGAGTCCTGGACCAAGTGGCATGAAAATCATGCCAAGTGCATGTGCATGTGTGTCCAAAATTTCAAGAGGATACTGAAGGGGAAGGGGCTGCAGCATCGCCATTCCTTTGGGAATATACATATATATGTTTGTTTGCATATGTGTATATATACACCTATATGCACACAAACACACACGTACATATTCATTGGTAGAAAGCTGGTTCAGTAAGTTACGGGACACTTGCAATGAAATAATTCAAAGCCATTAAAGAGAACTAAGTAGATCTATCCTTACAAATATAAAATTACATCCTAGTGAAGAAATAAGGCAAAAGAGCATTATGCATTACAAGTTACCACTTGAATAAAAACAGAAGATACAGGGAACCAGCAGTTAGTGTAATGGCTATGTCGCTGGACTCCCACATAGTCAACCACGGTTCGCGTCCCGGACCCAGTGGCTTAAAATTCACGCCGGGCGTGTGTGCGTGCATGCCCAAGATCCTGAGAGGAGAATGGAGGAGAAGGGATTGCGGCATGACCATCCCCCCTGGGGGGTGATTTCTCGCTTTCTGTCTCTATGTCTCTCTCTGTCTGGTGAGCGCACGTGCCCTATAGCAAAAAAACCTTCTTCAAAAAAAAAAACAGAAGATACACAAAGAATATCTCTGGAGGAGTTAATGGTTGTTCCTCAGGGGAGGCGAATTGGGCTTTGAGGAGCAACACTGTAATGTAATGTCACTATACACATTTTGCACTATCTTAATCTTGTCTCAAATGGAAATATTATTTATTCATATTTATAACTTTTTAAAAATTACATCTTCCTTGAATACAACTTATTTTGAAAAATCATCAATTCCCAAAAGTTGCTGTAGATCAAAGTTCGTGTTTGAATATTTGTCCTCTCAATGTCTACAGATCTGATTGTATTGTGGTTTATTCCCATTACCATGAATTATTTGCTATTGAAATGGAAGCAATGCAATTATTTTCACTGTAACTATTTTTAGTTTACCAATGTGATGATTGATCTGATGTTTCTGGTACTAATGATCACCACAGTGGTCAGAGTTCGGTATAGAAGACTTGGACAAAAAAGGAGATTCCTTAGGACAGTAATGACAACTCCCTTTCTGGGTTGTTTTGTTTTGTTTTTTAAGATTTTTTTCTATAGGGTGCATGCACTCACCAGAGAGAGAAAGAGAGAGAGTGAGAGGAAAAGTGAGAAATCATCCCCACAAGGTGGTTGGCCATACCACAATCCCTTTTCCTCCATTCTATTGGGATTTTGAACATATATGCACATGTGCCTGGCATGATTTTTAAGCCAGGTCTTAGACTTGAGCAATGGTCAGCCATGTAGGAGTTCAGTGCCTTAACCACCATGCCACAAGCTAGCCCTGACAACTCCTTATCCTGGTCTTGTAGAGAGAAATCAAAACACAAGTAAGTCAAGACAGTGTTTGAGAGGCATGGAAAGTGCAATACTTTAGGAGTTGAGATGTTATGAATTCCAGTCTTTATTTCTGGCTTCTGATGAGCTCACAGAACCAGGACCCCTGCTTTCTTATTTGCAGAATGAAAAGCTTGCACCCCCTAAGCCCACACAAACACTGTAAGGTAATGAGCATAACTGCAGATATAATATATGCTGCTATTTCTCAATCTCAACAACAAACGTGCCAAAACAGTGGCCGGAAACCACATGTTTTAGAAAACAAAGAAAAGAAAAAACCTTAAAGGTCAAGAATTACAGCACTGACTCCCACTCTCTGTAGCCTTTGCTTTCTCCAAGGATGATGTCACTGAAACATTGTGGGCTTTGGAATCTGACAAATCAAAGTTCAACCCACAAAATTGAGAGCCCCATTAAGCCAGAGATTATCATTTATGTTGTGTTCTCCATTTCCCCAGCAGTTCCTGACTCTGTCACTCCCCCACAGATCAGTAGTCCACCAGCCACCTTTCATATCCATGACTTTCATAACCACCTCTGTGTAGATGCTCATAAACCTCCAGGACAGACCTTTCATTTAAACTCCAAACATACGTACCCATTAGCATCTCATCATGGGTGTATAAAAGGTATCTTGCATCGCATCCAAACCCAGTGTCATAAACTTCCACCTGGAATCTGATCACCCTTCACCGTTCCCCATGTAAACAAGGACCCCAACATCCAGAAAGTTTTCAGACAATAATTCTAGCATCATCTGTGCCACCCTCCTCTTCCCCATATCGAATCCATCAACAAGTCCTTTGCATTGGACCACCAAAAGAGTTTTCTAGTCCGTTTTCTTTTGTCCATCGCACTCCCACCACCTTTCCTGAGTTAGTCCAACTGTTCTTGTTGATCTCCAGGACTCCAATAACCTCCTGCCTGGCATATCCTCATACTCACTTGCCCTCCTCCCGCCTGCTCACCACATTGCAGCCAGTGCACGCATCATGTTCACTAGCTAAAACCTCTTGAATGGATTCACTGTTTTTAAGATAAAGGCAAACAAACGGAAAGTCTTCTATCTCTAGCCTCATACCTTACCTCTCTACATATCTTTCTCTCTCACTTCTTACATATACACAAATACACACACACACACTTGCACACACACACATGCTCATAACACTCACATTGGAATCTTTCAGTCATTCTTGCTTGCAGTGCTTTTTCCTACCACAGGATCTTTGCACTTGCTCGTCCTTATCTGAGCATGGTCTTCCTTTCCTCTTCACTTTGTTAAGTTTTATTTATCCTACATAATCTGCTCAAGTGTGATTTCAATAAGGAAATCTTTTCCTCTTCCCCTGAACCAGCCAAATACTCTGTTACACTCTGTTAATAGATAGATCTTTATATCCTTGCCCTTCCCATAGATGCAGATGTATATTTATTTGGGTCATTGATTGGTTTTTGTTTTCTCACTCACCTAACTGCCATGCAAGCAGGGTCTGGGTAGATTTTTGCTCATCACTGCCTGATACATGAAGATACTCATAGATCCTTGCTTCATGAATATTTCAATAAATACATTTTTTGAGGGCACAAACAGTTAAGCAAATTTAATACATACTCTATGATCCTAGGCAAACAGTATTAAACAACTAAGTCAAATGTCTTTGTCTGTAAATTGGGCAACAAAATAATCAGTTTACCAGATCTGGGGAGGAATCAAATAAAATTGTATCATAAACATTTTAGTCCTGTTTGAGATAAATGGTATCATCATATCAATAAAAATACCACTTCTCTCTCTTTAACCCCTTGTCTGGTAGTTTATGTAATGAAAATGATCTCTTCAATAAATAAACAAGTGATTCATTAAATTTTCTCAGATAATACAGTATTTTCAACAGCCAGGGTGACAAAAATATCCAAAACAAGATCCCAGAATCCTACCAAGATCTAGTGACAGTAGAGGAAACGAAGTGGAAAAATAAACTAATAACCTGAGTTGAGCAATAACACAACACAACAAAAGAAACTTTTTCACAAACCCAGAATTAATTGCCAAATAAGCTAAAACTGAAGGTGGTAGGAATTAGGTAGAGCCTTTTAAGATGACAGACTAGATGGAGATCAGGAATGGAGAGCATTTGGGAAGGAGACAGTCTGGCCTGGCAGATGGAACAACATGAACAAAGAAAGCGCGATTATTCCAAGAACAATGAGGAGATAGGATAGATAAAGCTCAGGAGAGTAGTTGAGAACAGGTGTACAAAGTTTTGTATGCCAAGACATGGAATTTCAAGTTTGCTTTCTGAATAGAAATATTGAGAATATAAACTTTTATGAGTCTAAGGGTATTACGATCATTTCAATTACAATATAAAATATAATATCGATTCCCTGATTTAGTCCCTAAGAGTTGCCAAAATCAGTGCTTGAGTGGGAGGAAGGAAGGGAGGATGGGAGGGAAGTGGGCATTGGACTAGCAGTTTGTGCATCGTAAAGATTCCACAGTGGGTGTGCCTATGTGGTTGTATCACATCTCTGTGTCTACCCAGAGCATGCAGATCAAGGGCATGCTGACTTTCAGTGTTGGGGGATGCCGTTCCTGCTCTAGTGTCTGCTCTGGCACTCCAGTCACTGAGCTTCCCCAAATCACATGTCCTTGCAAGACTCAGAGACCCAGAGAAGGGACACAGAGCCCTAAATGCAGTGTTTGTGTGTAGGACTACATAGTCCATGCAATCTTTATGAATTATCCCTAAGTGTTTTGATTTATAGGATAATTCTGAGTAGCCTATTCTGCCGCCACTACAATCTCCGCTACCACCACCACCACCACCACCACCACCCCATTTTCTTTCCATTCTCTTCCATGTTAAGAATATATAAAATAAAGGACAGAGCTGACCCTACAGCCTAATGGTTAAGGGAGCCAGATCCCACATGGCTGACTGCAGTTTGAATCTCAGCGTTGGAGGCTTGGAAAATATGCAGGGTGTACATGAGTGTATGCACCCCAAATTCCCACAAGGTGGAGAAATGGAGAAGGGATAGCAGCATGACTACACTCCACTGGGAGGTACTTTCTTTATTTTTCTTAAGGGCACACGCCCTCTAACAATTAAAAAAAAAAAA
>NW_006203092.1:1193265-1247897 GCF_000334495.1 Tupaia belangeri chinensis | reverse complement strand
ATTCCTGCTCTAGTGTCTGCTCTGGCACTCCAGTCACTGAGCTTCCCCAAATCACATGTCCTTGCAAGACTCAGAGACCCAGAGAAGGGACACAGAGCCCTAAATGCAGTGTTTGTGTGTAGGACTACATAGTCCATGCAATCTTTATGAATTATCCCTAAGTGTTTTGATTTATAGGATAATTCTGAGTAGCCTATTCTGCCGCCACTACAATCTCCGCTACCACCACCACCACCACCACCACCACCCCATTTTCTTTCCATTCTCTTCCATGTTAAGAATATATAAAATAAAGGACAGAGCTGACCCTACAGCCTAATGGTTAAGGGAGCCAGATCCCACATGGCTGACTGCAGTTTGAATCTCAGCGTTGGAGGCTTGGAAAATATGCAGGGTGTACATGAGTGTATGCACCCCAAATTCCCACAAGGTGGAGAAATGGAGAAGGGATAGCAGCATGACTACACTCCACTGGGAGGTACTTTCTTTATTTTTCTTAAGGGCACACGCCCTCTAACAATTAAAAAAAAAAAAGATAAAAGGAGAAAGAAATAGAGGACAATCAGTCTTGCTACAAGATTGAGGGCAGAGGTTTTAATAAATTAAAAATAATATATAATGTAGATGTGTATGTGTGTCATACCTATATATCACAAAGTAGATTCTATATACACATGGGGAATTTCAAGGGAATCTAACTTGAAAAATCTATGAATTTTCATCACCACCTTTCAATGTTACATTTCTCTGAATGAGGATGCAAGAATATCCAGTGGGCACATCACAATTCTTTCTATTCTGAGACTATGAGGGTGTCCATTTCTACTTTTTCTATGCTGACATGCCACTATACAAGCCAGATCTTCGAAGTGGCAAAAATAGGACTCTTCCTCATGAGACTGTCAACTCCGTTCTCAATCCTCCCTGGTAGAAGAAGAATTCCCTTCACACCTTGCCTTCCATGAGCAACAGCTCTTCCCCTTAGGAGCCCAGGGACCACCTGCTTGCGTTTGAAACTGATTTAAGCTCTTCTCCTGAAAGTTCACTTTAGACTGTCAACCGCCAGCTGCACCCCCCCCACCACCACCACCACCGCTGAACTCGGTTTATATAGCTGCCTGGGCTTTTATCTGCACAGCATCTAGTACAGGTCACAACTGTATATCTGTACGCTGTATTTGCAACATCTGTCTTCCTCCATGGACTCTGGCTCCACAGGGCACAAATGTGGTTTCTGCTTGCCACTGTATCTCCAGGACGTTTCCCAGCACTAGGCGTGTAAGTGACCCTTAGTAACTATTTGTGGAAGAAAGGAAGGAAGGAAGAGAGGAAGAGAAGAAAGAAGGGGGCCAAAGAGCCTCTTGCCCCTGGCTCCTCCATCATCTCTGAGGGCTCTGTTATATTAGTACATGAAATCCAGTAGGGAACTATTGAGGACCCTCAGAGAGAGAGAAATAGATCTACAAAGAAGAACTGAAGCCTCATAATTACCTAAATGAGACATCATCAAATCATCAGAAGACAGATCTACATTTTGAGGTGACTTTTTTTGTCCTGTTGTTGTTATTCATGGCCTATTAATAATAAGGGATTTTCATATTCCAAATAACATGTGATGGTTATAACAAGGGTAAATGCAAATTGTTGTAAGACAATACTGTTAGCAGGGAAGGTGGGAGAACTTGACATTACAGGACTAGCAGATGGCATAATGGTTGCATCACTGGAATTCCACGTAATGGACTACAGTTCAAGTCCCAGACCCAGTGGCTTAAAACTCGCTGGATGCATGTGCATGTGTGCCCAAGATCCCTAGAGGAGAATGCAGGAGAAAGAATTGCAACATGGCCATCCCCCTTGGGGTGTGATTTCTGGCTTTCTGTCTCTCTGGCACAAAAATCTCTCTTAAAAAAAAAGAAAGAAAGAAAAAGAAAAACTTGACGTTTGAACTGTACTTTGAAGGGTGAGTGGTAGATTCTATTAGGAAGAAGAAAGAGAAAGTCATTGTAGCAGAGGAAGCAACATGATAAAGACACAGAGGTAAAAGCACCTGATTATTCAGAAGACAGTAAAAGTTTGAGAAGACTGGGGTAGAGGATATAAATTGGAAGTTGTAAGAAACTGAGCTAAAGAGATAAGTTGTCACCCACACATTCCCCACCAGGACTGAAGCAGAGGAAGAAAAGGGCAGGATTTCAGCAAGTGTAGGAGGAAATAGGTTTGGAAGACTGGAATTCAAAGCCACTTGTGCCAAGGCCTAGCTTTGTCACACCATTCAATTTAACCTCTCTGAGCTTCAGTTTCATCATCTGGAAGAAATAAGATAATACCTGCCTCAATAAACGATAATGGAAGTGAATGTAAAAACATAGTCGAAATCCTGGCACACTGCTGGAATCTGCAAATGTCCATTTTCTTTTACTTAGGAGTTTCATTTTACTTTCAGCATTTCAGATCTCTCCGCACCACCACGCACTTCATCACGTCCTAGCCCTCAGAGTGACCACAACTCCTTTGACTGCTCATGGATGGCTCCTGTGTGGCCATTGTTTGCTTCAAGCTGCTGTCCCAGGGCTCTGCATATCTACATGTTCCTATCCCTTGAGCAGAAGCATTATCAAAAGGTTTCGGTTTTCTGTCTGTAATTACTGGGTTGAGTACCAGGGTTCCTTTCACCTCCTGCTGAGCCCACATCCTCTTTAACCCCCACCACAACCAAGCATTTAAGCTTCTACTCCAGCAGATGGGAAAAAGAATGTGTGAGGTTCCCTGGGAGCCTGGCTATTGTTTGGGGGAACTGGAAGCCACTGAACTCAGAGTGACCATCCTCCCTCCTCACAGCACATGCTGCTTCCTGTCAATCATTCTGGAACACCGAGTGCTGGGCTGGACAATTTTGTCCACAGGATGTTTGTTTGAAGGCACTGCCTTGCCAAGTCTCAAAGCTCAAGACTTCCGCTGACAATCCAAACACCAAATGAGAAAGGGGGGAAAACCCTTGGGCAGTTCTTTTAATGCCTAATAAGGTCTATTTATATTTAAAATTAGCAACAGGTTATCTGAGCTTGCAGAGGCTGAGGAGGCTAGGAAGCCTGATCTTTAAAATCCTTAGCCTTAAGGAAGTTGAAATACAGGTTTCCAAGAAGGGACACTAAAAACATATCCTGAAAGCACCTCTGTACCTTTCGTAAATTCTGTAATGAGCAATCGGCTTCCATAAATGATCAGCTTCTGTTTGTATGGGCACACTGGACAGGACTGCTAAGAGGGTAAATGCCTTGCTACTAAGCCACTAAGCAAAAAAATTTATAAGAACTACATGAACAAAAATTCAAGATGTTCAACCAAAGCTATAGGATAAATCCAACAGTCTGAAGTCACTGAATAAATTTCTGCAATCATTTCAGGGTTTGTATATGATCTGAGAAATGTCTGAGACCCTCACTAATAATTAAATCTAAAGCAAGATAGCCCAGCCACCACGGTACTGAGGTAATGCCATCCCCGGGGAAGCTGGAGGCCACATGGGAGGCCTGGGATCAGTTTTCAGGTCAGCCTGAATATGCCAGGTTCAGGCTGCGGTTGTATGTGCCTATAATCTTAGTTCTGAGGGTAGGGCAGTGGGTTTCGTGACATCCTATCAAAAGTTCTATCCCTATCTCTCCTTTTTCTCGCTCTTTCATAATGGAAAAAAAATAAATAAGTCAATAAAGTTTGGAAATAACTTTAAAATACTGCAAGATATGTTTTCATGGAGTAGATAAAAGAGTTTTCATGCACTTAAATGATTAAAAGGCCAAGAGATCGTTGGCACTGCAAAGGTAATATGTGACATTATGCACATTAAGCTAACCCACATGACAGGGTTCATGCCCTCAGACCTCCTGGAATATGCCAGGCCCGTGACGCCCAGGAGGGTTGGCTGAGGCTAGGGGTGGAGTGCAGTGCTGACATGCTGTTGAAGGTGCTGTCTCTGAGCCTTTCTCTTTCTCTCTGTCTCTCTTTCTCATGGAAGTTGTAAGTAAATCAACTTCTAAAACTGAATTAAGTAATTACTTAAAAGATCCCCTAATTGTCTTTCTGAGTTTTATAGTACTTAATATATCTATCCCTAGAGACTCTATATACTTCACTAAACTGAAATTTCGAAACTGTGCATTTATCAGCTATTACCTATAATCTCCGTCTCTGGCCAACTGACCTAATCTTTCTGAGGTCATTCTACCTGTGAAAACAAAGCATTATCCAAACTCTATTGGATTACAGTGAAGCTTAAGTGAGATCAAGTGTGAAATGGGCCTAGCCTATAATAATGCTCAATAAGTAGTAACTTTGAAAACCAAGCAGGGGGAGGGAGGGAGTGGACCTGGAAGGTGGTATTGTAGTTAAGTGTGCTAGACTCCCACATGGCTTGGCTGACCACAATTCAAGTCCCAGACCTGGTGGCTTGCTTTCTCATTTTCTCTCTCTCTCTCTCTCTCTCTCTCTCTCTCTCCCCCCCCCTTCTCTCTCTCCCCCTCAAATTAAAAATAAATAAACTTAAAAATAAATAAATAAACAAAACCAGGGGAATTTTGAGAAGCATTCTCAGGACTGGTTTTAAAATGGTTCTGACTGCCACTTTCCTCAACCAAGTTTAGGGATAAATGAGCAAGAACCTTGATATATGAAAGCAAGCTACAGAGGCCAATAGTAATAAATGTTAAGATAAGATAGACAAAAAGGATGTATTATGAAGGCTGGCCTCATAGCCTACTGGTTAAGGAAGCCGGATCCCACATGGCCAACTGTGGTTTGAATCTTGGCCCCAGCAGCTTGAAAAACATGCTAGGCACATATGTTTGCATACCCAAGTCACAGCAGGATGGAGAAGTGGAGAAGAGACTGCAACATGATCATATCCCATTTGACAGTGTTTCTCCCTTTCTCTCCGTCCCTCTCCAGCAAGTGGGAGAGCACCTTGACAATTAAAACTCCAAAAATACATTATCAGTAGTATCCTAATTTCAGAAATCATTGTCATAAGGATTACAAATTCATAAGCAGAATCAGAAAGCAAGCGTGGTATACCCCAGTTTATTGCTGCAACATTAACCCACGCCTGTCAAGGAATGCTACCACAGAAGCAGGACTCTCTCAGTCCTTGCAGAAGACCTGCTTGTACTGGAGACATCAGGATGGATCCCAAATACTATTGACAAGTGAAATAAAGATACATCAGCTTTTGGAAACATGTTTTCAAGTTCTGGCTACAGTTTCACATAGTACTCACTCTATAAGAAAATTAATTCCCGAGTGGGACCAGCAGATGGCGAAATGGTTACATCACTGGACCCTCACATAGTCAACCATGGTTTGAGTCCCAGAACTGGTGGCTTGAAATTCATGCCAGGTGCATGTGTGTGCATGCCCAAGATCCCTAGAGAAGAATGGAGGAGAATGGATTGCAGCATGGCCATTCCCCGTAGGATGTCTCTCTACCTGTCTGGCAAGTGCGCACGGCCTACAGCAAAAATCTCTCTTAGGAAAGAAAAGAAAAGAAAAGAAAAGAAAAGAAAAGAAAAGAAAAGAAAAGGAAAGGAAAGGAAAGGAAAGGAAAGGAAAGGAAGGAAAAGAAAAGAAAAAAGAAAAGGAAGGAAAAGAAAAAAAAGAAAATTAATTCTTGGGTTACTACAAGGAGATATTGATTCTGAGAGTTTTCAAAAGAAATTTTTTGCTGCATGAAATATTGTCTTGGGGAGGCTGATTAAACCAAATCACTAAGATCTCAAAATTAAGGAATGATATACAAGGAAAAAAATGTTATTTTAATAACTAAGATAATGCTAATTAAAATTACTTTTAAAATTCTTATATGTATGAAATTACAAGGTTAAAAAGCAACTAGGAGTACTAAAGATTATGATGATAAAATTCATATACACTCAGGACCAGCCGTTAGCATAATGGCTATGTCGCTGAAATCCCATGTAGTCAACTGCGTTCAAGTCCTGGACCCGGTGGGTTAAACTCACACCGGGCACCTGTACATGTGTGCCTAAGATCCCAAGAGAGTGGAGGAAGGGATTGTGGTGTGGCCATCTCCCCCGAGGGGTGATTTCTTGCTTTCTGCCCTTTTGGCAAGTGCACGTGCCCTATAGCAAAAACCTCTCCAAAAAAAAAAAAAAAAATTCATATACACTCAGCATATAGTGGTGATAATAATATATAAGACAGACTTCATAAACCAATATGAAATTATATAGCCAGATTATTAAAATAGACTCAGAATTTTTGACCTAGGAATTCCAGCTATGGGACACAGTTGACCTTTGAGCAACACAGGTTTGAAATGAACTGGTCACATATATGTAAATTTTTCAGTAAATATTGTAAATGTATTTTCCTTATGATTTTTTAATTTAATTATCATTACCTTATTTTTTTTTTAATTTTGTTAGGGCATGTGTGCTCAGCAGAGAGAAAGAGAGTGAGAAAGGGTAAGTGAGCAAGTAAGCTGCCAGGTCTGGGACTTGAACCTCAGCTGGACATGTGGGAGTCCACATTCTTAACCACCACACCACCTGCTGGTCCCCTTATGATTTTCCTAATAACCTTTTTTCCTCTAGCTTACTTTATTCTAAGAATACAGTATATAACACATATAGGGTATGTGTTCATAGATTGTTTATATTATTGTTAAGACTTAACCATTTAATTGGCAAAAAAAAGCTATTGGCTGATGATAATGTGTATAGTAATGTCTTTGTCTTGACTGATATGTATGGTATTAGTGCTGGAAAAAGAAATGTTGTACAGTGTAAAGATATAGGTAAAGATATATGGGATTGAATGTAAATTAAAATTTAAAAGTTAATAAGTTACAAAAAGTCTTAACAGTCTACAATAGGCTAATAACAGTAAAGTGCAGGAGGGAATCAGAAGTTATGTGTGGATTTTCAACTGTGAAAGGGGTTGTCATCCTTAACCTCCTGCAGTGTTCAAGTCAGCTGTACCTGTCCTAATAAAGCAAACAGAAAAATGGCTAAAGATCCATATGCAGAGTTGTTTACCATCTTGTTTATAATAATATTCCCACTAAAAATACTGGGAGTGAACGGTGGTGCAGTAGTAATAATACACTCAGCACAGCAGACCCGTATGGGGAGGTTCCAATTCCTGTCGGGAGATTCTCCTGAGCACGCGGAGATGTGTATGTGCCCAAGATCTAGACTGGTATGAGGTTTGCTATGGATTGTGGTATTATGACCTAGTTAGGGTGCCAGTCTCTCTGCCTCCCTCACTCATGGGAGTCAAAAATAAATAAACTCTAAAGAATGGAAATACCCTAAATGTGTTATTATCAAGAAATGGTTCAGTGTATTGTAAATTATGGAGTCATTAGAAATTTTGTTTTCAGAGTGTAAATTAGTATGACCTCTGTGGAAAACAATGTGGAGGTTCCCCAAAAACCTACAGATAGAATTGTCACATCGCCCAGTAATTCTACTCCTTGTTATTTACCCAAAGGATAGGAAAGCACTCGGTGAGAAAGACCCTTGTACATCTATATTTATTGCACCATTATTCACAATCGCTAAAACATGGAATCAACCTAAGTCTTCAAAAACTGATGACTGGATAGAAAAACTGTGGCACAAATGTGCTATGGAATATTACTCACTTATAAGAAACAATAAGACCCTATCATTTGACTAAAAGTGGATGAAAATAGAAGACTTACTGTTGAGCAAAATTAGCCAGACTTTGAAAGATAAACTCTGTGTATTCCTACTCAATATTACTGAACACCTGTACACTATGGCTGAAAACAAACGATCTAAAGATATGATAGGAGAGAGGATAAGTGTAGATACTGCAGATTGTAAGGAAGGGGAGTAGGTAGTAGAGAGTGTGTAGGAAGAGGGGTGTGGTGTGAGGGGCAAAGGGAAGAACCTTTAGTGGACAAAAAAGTTAAATTCTCTGTTTAAAAAAGTATGTATGTATATATGTATATAGATATATAGTATACATCCTGTTGGAGACTTTATATAAAATGGGAAATTAATCTGAAAATAAACAAAGGACTTATGTTTTCAAAGAATATGCACTGGTATTGAAAAATAATGATATAAGGTAACTTGGAAAACCAAGTGGGTTATCTATTGTACGTTATCTTTAATGTACTCTTCTGAACTTTCCACATTTTCTTCGGTGAGCAGAGATTTCTTTTATATTAAAAAAAATGAACATTTCCATTAATAAAAAAAACTTAAGCATTCACAAATAGGCTATTAAAATCGCATATAGCTGTACCACTACTAACAGTCTTTTTGAAAGACAGATAGTCACACTGTCTTTTGTATTATCGTTACCTGGAATGCCAAGTTACAAACCAGAGATTCTGTCATGAACCAGAAAGAGTTGTTCTCCCTCGTCCCCACTTTGGGTCCCTATTGCTTTATCTAAAGCATCCTGCAAAGGACCCTAGAAGCCATATGGGAGATGTGCTTCTTCGCAGCTGCAAAGGAAACATTTGCAGAGCTGAAAACACCAGAAATCACAATATATTCGTAGTCATAGTAGAATGGAAAGCACATGAAATATTTAAAACATGGAGTTGAGATTTCATTTTAAAATATTTTAATTGCCAGAACAGAGCTATTTGATTCTATTTCAGAGCTCAGTGGATGAGCAACAATAGGGGTGGAGGGGGGAGGAAAAAGAACAACAGCCACTCAAAGTGGAAACGGTCGTTAACAAACAGCAAAGAGAAATACATTTTGAAGCTGACTTGTGTTCTGTTTCTTACAGGAGTTTGGGTGCTGTAAAATGTGGCACGTTTTGTACTGTATGTTCTCTTGGAAAAGCCAAACAGAAACCAGTCATCATGGTTTCGAGAGAGAGCAAGGCCTCCCCTTTTCTCATGTTTCAACTACGCAGTCTCCACTTGGGCCGGGACCGTATCATATATCATAAATCACTCTCTGATAGATATTTGGCAGGAAGTCAGAACCCCAGGCTATGCAACGATGTACAGTATGGAAAATTTTTAAGGTGGAATCTTGATTTTGTAACTTAAGGACTTAATAGCATCTCAAAACATTTTACTACTTCCTGATACACAGACACGAAAAGCCAAGAAAGCAGAATTTTCCATATGGTTTTTGGTTTTATAGGATATATACACAATAAGCCATACAACTGTAAACCTGGAGGCATTTTCTTGCTGTTGCTAATTCAACTCGAGTGAAAATGCAAAAATAAAATTACAGAGTTTGAGCCCAACTTAGTCCCTGAAAGATTAAAGTCACTAGGAACTTCCAGAATCTGCTTTTTAACTTTCCAACCTCCCTCCCACCCCCCCACTCCCCAGTTAACTGTTTCTCACCTTCTTAGCAACTGGGGAGAGGCGGCAGGACTGGGGCTTGGGGACAGATTTTATTGTAAGATAATAACATGCTGTCAAAGGTACTGTCAGGGATTTCAACAGGAAGGCTTGTAAGTTGATGAGAGTCATAGAAACCCCAATAGTTTTTCTCCTGATTCTAGGTCCCAATTCGAGCATTTGAGGGCCTCTGAGTATGCACTCCCACCTTCTCAGATGTTGCAAACAATTTCAAACTCACATGTTCTTCTTCAGGAGCCTCTTTCAACAAATCATGCATTTTTTTTTTCCTTTTGAAATTACAAACTGCGTTTAACCCCTCTGTCCCATCATCTCAGCCAACACTAGGGGCTGTTGGAGCACCGCAGCTCCCAGAAAAGCCACTGCTGCAGAACCAGGGGAGTCCTTCTGTGCATGGAGGGGTTAACTCCATGGTATTTGGACGTGCTAGAATGTTCTCAGTGTTCTCGGGCTGATCTGTGTAATTCTTAGAAGGGCTAAATAGAAACGGGGGAAATGTGGAGAGCGTGGTATGGCATTGTGCTCTCTGCGAAAAACAATGCGTGGAAAAACAAAAGAAAGAAACTGAGTAAATCCTTTTTGAAGTTTAAAATAAATGCTTCTTTTTGGTGGTTGTTGTTTTGGTCATTCACAAATTAGCCATAGTTTGAACATGCTAAATATAAAACCTTCAGTGCCGTTTATTTAGAGTGTTTCTGTTCAAACCCAATCAATCTGAGGAAGAAAGTCTGGGCCAAATTTAAACAAAATGGGTGGGGGTGGGGGGGGCGTTAAGTGGTTATCTTGTATGCGTGTACTTATACTCTAAGTATGTCTTGCTGTTCTTCTCTCCCATCACTCAACTCCTCACCTCAGTTGTCACTGGTCAACTCATTCTGGAGATTCTGCTACTTCCCATTAATAAAAGTCAGAGGACTAGCATTAATGAGCATCCTATTTTCATTGATCCCCTCACGGTCACTTGAGATCTTAGTTGACCATCAGTTTCAAGAATTGACTTCCCAACTGCTGCTAAAAGAAAAAGGGGGAAAAAAAAAAGAAAAGAAAACCTGCAGGGCCCAGTTGGTGGCATGGTGGTTAAGGTGGCTGGATTCCACAGGGCTGACTGCAGTTTAAGTCCCAGACCCAGTAGCTTGGAAAACACTCTGGATGCATGTGTGTGCGTGCCCAAAATGCTGAGAGGAGTATGGAGTACAACATGGCTATTCCCCTCTAGGGGCGATTTCTAATGTTCCCTCTCTCTGTCTTTTTCTCTGCCTCTTTCTGGTGAGCATACGTGCCCTATAGTAAAATAAACAAAACAAACAAATAAATAAAAATAATTCAAGAAGTCCTGACCAAGTTCAACCCACCTAACAGGCCTTTAATCACCTCTATTCTGCACCTCTCACATCAGTAGTTCTTGGACATAACTATAGATGAAATGCCCTGGAAGCTTTTAACCATTCAAAGTCCAAACTAAATTCCAGATCAATCATATCAAATGGCAGGTTCAATGGTTTGAACAAGCAAAGTTTGGTCCATATGGAAGATCAATTCCCTAGTCGACCTATATATAACAGATATTCGTGCCAATGATATTGGTTGGTTGAGAAGGTAGGGGGTGGCGAGGGTGGGAGGGTGATCATAAAATGAAACACTGTTGAGGGTGCTTTCTCTAGCTCTCTTTTCTTCTCTTTCACTGGCATGAAAGAAATAAACTTTTAAAAAGGTATATAGAATGAGGCATAAACACTTTTAAAAGCTCCCCAGGTAATTCCAAGAACAGCTGGACCAAAAGCCACCCCCGACTCTTGTTCCTGGGTCCGGACTTGCACTCCTCCAACCAATTATTCTTTTAGAGCTAGGAGTGAGGTTGCTAAAGTAACATATGTGGTCTTGTTTTTCCCCTTGTTTAACAGTCCTTAAAGTTTCCTTCATTCGTCCTGGAAATTTTCGAATACCTGCTTACAGCACGCAAGGCTTCCAGCCTGCATTTCCCTCTCCAGCTGCCCATCCTGTCACCGGGACTACCTGAAGCCCTACATGCTCCTTTCCTGAACTTCCTGGCCAAGAACACACTGCATCTTCTGGCCAAAAGAGTCCTTCTCCCTTTGCCCAGTACCTTCTCAAATCTAACTTCTCCTCATCCTCCTTTGGGTTCTAGTCAGGTGTTTCTCCTTGGAAAGCTCAGGTTGGGCTAGCTGTCCCTCATTAGTGTCCCTCACTAGGATGCCCCCAAATCCCAGATTTACCCCAAGTACAGATAGAGAAGATGCAGTCCGTCACTGGTATTCTCCCCAGATCCTGAGTTGACCTCTAGTAAAGAGAAAGTAACTGTGTACCTGCTGTGCTAGTAAACTCTGTTGCTCATACATAATTACCTGAACCTGAGAAATGTATAAAAACTAGAAGTTTATTCAGCTCACAGTTTGGAGGTCCATCATCAAGTGGCTGCATCTAATGAGGGTCTGTTTGCTGGTGCAGAACATGGCTGGAGGAGGACCTCACATGTCAGCAGGTAACAGCTCCAGTGGAACAAAACATGTCTCCTGTCACATTCCATCTCTTTATACATCCACCAGACCTCAATCAAATGGCCCATCCTGATGCCTCATAATTTCCCACAGGCCCCACCTTCTAATACCATAATCAGATTAAGTCTCTTCTTAATACCCTCACAAAACAACCAAATCCCAGCACATTAATTTTCAGGAGACAGTCAAACCTACACTAGATTGCTACCACTGAGGGGCAGAGAGGAGAAGATTCCTTCCCCACTGCTGTAACTTTCACACCTGGTTCAGCACCTGGCAAGTGGCCTTAGTACAGAAAGAAGCAGGGCTGAGTGGCCAAAACCTTCTCTCACCAAAGAGCCTCACTTTTTTTCTTTTTCATTTTTTGGAGAGGTTTTTGCTCTAGGGCGCATGCGCTCCCTAGAAAGACAGAGAGAGACAGAGAGACAGAAAGCAAGAAATCACCCCCCAGGGGGAATGGCCATGCCACAATCCCTTCTCCTCCATTCTCCTCTCAGGGTTTTGGGCACTCACACACACACGCCCAGCGTGAGTTTAAGCCACCGGGTCCGGGACTCAAACTACGGTCGACTACATGGGAGTCCAGCAACATAGCCATTACACTAACTGCTGGTCCCAGGAGCCTCACTTTCTAATTCAATAGCTTTTACTCTTCCTGGCAGAGAATGCTTCCCTGAGTGTTTGAATCAGTTCAATGAAATCTAATCTCCTTTTCCTAAGGTACATACAAATGGTCACCATTCTGCCACTGCAATGAGTTGGATACCGAGAGGTGGTCGTGAGAGGGCTGGGGTTAGATCCAGTGTCAAGAATCAAAGTCTTGCAAGCTCCATTCTCAGAAGGGAAAGACCTCTGCAGAAGATGTCAAAGATCCAGTAATTATAGCGGTTTGTCAGACTTTCAACTTACTTCCTGTTAGGTGAATTTTCATTGCAAAAGAAAATAGCACCAGTGCAGCTGAGCATGGAAATAGATTCAGACCATCAGACCATGCATTGCATTTATGAGAGAGAGCCTGAGGTTCAGGCAACAACAGGAGGTAGGAGGCACACGTAGGTCTTCCACTACTACTGGAAGCCCCACCCAGTGGCAGTCATACTGCTGGCCACAGCAGCAGAGGCAAGATGATTAGATGATAAAATGGCAACTAAAAGCACAATACTAGGTTGGTGAAAGATAGTTTTTATCAGAAACAGGAGAAGCAGGAAAGGAAAAAGGGAAAATAAAAAGCAAAAGAAAAAATGAAAGGGGAAATGGGAGAAATTTTAAAGATGATTAAAAGAAAAGAAGAAGAAGAAGAAGAAGAAAAGAAGGGGAGAGAGCCTCCTGTACATAATCTCCCTCAACCTCCTAGTAAGGGAGTATCCATTTTTCTCATTTTATGGATAAAGTACAACACAAAGCAGTTAGCACACTTGCAGAGGCACATACTAAGTAACAGAAATAAAGAGAAAAGAAAGGAGAGTAAGATTTTGAAACTTGAAAGTGAAAACACATAAGGATGAGGAAGAAAGGAATATGAAAGAAGAGGAAAGAGAAAGAAAGGCAGGCAGAATTAGCCAAGAATTCAATTTAAAAGCAAAAACTATAACACTGATGTCAACTCCAGGATACCCTGGGACCATATGGGCTGGCCCTTCTCTAGGTACAGATCTTCACTGGGTCAGAGCCCAAGAGTTCCTCTAGTACCTGAACAGGTTGATTTCTTACTCTGTAGAATTTTAGAGATCACTTCAGCAAAAGAGTTCTATTGGCTGCCCTTAGGTAGAAACACAAAGTCGTAAGACACATGAGGCCAAAGAACCTATGCTTGTTCTCCTACTTAAACTCCAGTCGAAGCCAGGGTGGCCAGTCCATACCTCCTGGCCAATTTAATGTGAGAAGAGGTTTTATTTTTGTTTGTTTTAAAGAATTATTTTATTTAACTTTATTTATTTTCTTATTTTTATTTGACCATATAGGGATTGTGTGTGTGTGTGTGTGTGTGTGTGTGAGAGAGAGAGAGAGAGAGAGAAAGAGAGAGAAAGTGAGAAAGCAAGCCACCATGTCTGGGACTCGAACCACAGTTGGCCATGTGGGAATCTGGCACCCTTAACCACCACACCATCTGCAAGCCCTGAAGAAAGATCTTTTTAAGTCCTCCTACCCCTGCCCATCGAACATATGTATTACAAAGCTAGCTGCTGCATCCTAAATCAGGCACATCCTGAAATGTGTTTGGCTTCATTATTGCTGTAAGGTTTTAGGTATGTCTGTCAGATTTAATGTTAGTGTGAGTTTAAGGAACTCTTCTTTTCTGAGCACAGAAACACCAGTTGATGCCTAGGGGTCACAGCTTCAGAGAGAATCTGGCCAGCGGAGTGGGAATGAGAACTCCAGGCTGGAGGTGAGCAGCCCACAAATTTCTCACATTCCACCTTTTGGTTATCAGCCATCATTTTTCAGCAGGTTCACATACGTGCCAGCTTGAATGCACAGAGCTCCCAAACTGCAGTGATTTGCTACGGGAATGTTACTGAAACAACAAAAACAAGTTGTAACCAAGTACTGAGTTATATCAGGCATTGCAAGGCTAATAATAATATCGACTATAACAATAATAACAAAACCACTCAACATCTCACAGATGGCTTTCACATATATTATTTAATTTCATCCTCATTAAGAATCCTGAGTGATATGCGAAGCAAGTATTTTTCACTGTTGCCTAGATCAACAACCTGAGGTCCCGACAGGTGAAGAAATTAGCCAAGCTCATTTGGTTGGTAAGAGAAAGATGTGAAATTGAGACTTCTCGTCCTGACCTTGGTTTTCTTTTTACTATCTCATAGTTGGGAGGTGCATTTATATTTACATTTAGTCTTTTGAGACTAAATTTGTCTATCACTCCCACTTGGCTCTGATCTCCACAGTTACATAGGGGGGGAAAAAGTTCCTTGGGTTTTGTCTGTTTTGCTTTTCAAATAGAACCGGCAGGTGCTATTATTTTGCTCAAAAAGCATCTCTTCCTGAAACGAAACGTTACCATTTCCGTCAAGCAGGAAGTTCTGAAGACCTGAAAAACCAGAGATGTGGAAACAGATTTCTAAGGCACCCTCCTTTCACTAGGGCTTGGCTTGACGGAGACCGCTCTGACCTCCTGGGCAGCAAATCCACCTAAAAGGGTAAGAACTGAAGGTCTTACTTTAACAAGGGGGCGGGTATTTAAGAATATTTGCTGAGGGATGATTGCTGCAATGAAAATACCACCATGTACTAAAGAAGTTTCTCAACTTTTTTTTTTTTTGGAGAGGTTTTAGCTATAGGGCACATGCGCTCACCAGAAAGACAGAGAGACAGAAAGTGAGAAATCACCCCTCAGGGGGGATGGCCATGCCACAATCTCTCCTCCGTTTTCCTCTCAGGATCTTGGGCACGCATGCACACGCACCTGGCGTGAGTTTAAGCCACCCGAGTTCGGGACTCAAACCACAGTCAACTACATAGGAGTTCAGCGACACAGCCATTAGGCTAACTGCTGGTCCCAAGTTTCCCAACCTTTTTAAATGAACTGAACCCTTTTAAGAAATTATAGGATTGCTGATAATTTTCTACCCTCATCTCAGTCCTACTCCTTTCCAACCTTGGAAGGAAGTCAGTAAATTGTTTATTTTTTCTTTTTATGTTTTCTTTTTTTAATTCTCATTATGGACTCATTGGCAACCAGATGTGTTTGAGTAATTTTTTAAATCATGTTTATAGTTATTCCACAAGTCTATCTCCCAGGAATACACCATTTGCTACAACGTGCAGTTTGGTCCACCCAAACATGCTTCTATTTCAGTTTAAATCCTTGAGAAGAGCACTTCCAGGCCCAGCAGGTGGTAGTGGTTAAGGCAGCTGGATTCTACATGGCTGACTACATGATTCCAGTGCCAGACTTAGAGGCTTGAAAAATACTCCAGGCAGGTGTTCATATGTGCCCAAAATCCTAAGAAGAGAATGAAGAAGGGATTTGAGTGTGGTCATCCCCTCTGGGAAGCACTTCCTCACTTTCTCTCTCTCCCTCTCCAGTGAATGCATGTACCTTATAGCAAATAAAAAATAAGTAAATAAAATAAATAAATTTAAGAAAGAATAGTATTCTCTAGTGGTAAATAACTACCTGGGTTTTCTCTTCAAGACTAGAGAGGGGTAAGCAGACAAGTAACAAGAGTACACAGGTAAGTAAATTAGGATTAGCACATAATTTCTTCAATATGCCACCATTTAGTCAACCCCTTTAGGTTAGAGACTGTGCTTATTCTTAGTAAGTAGGTGTAGGAAAGCCACAAAGCCTTGGACACCAGCCTGACTCTGTTACCTACTAGATTTGCTCTTGATTATGTCAAATAACTTCTCTAAAATTCAGTTTTCTCATCTGGAGCATGGGATTTGAGAACATATAGTGAAGACTGAAAAAAATGAATATAAAAAATCTAGTACAGAGGAAGTACTCCATAAATACTGGCTTCTGGTCCTGTTATTCATATCAGTACCTCCATAAGGTAAGCACTCAATTATTTGTTTATAAAAATGCTCTGAGTATATCAAATTCCTACTTTGAAATTTAAGTAGAACTTTTTTACAGTGAATCTGCTTGTTTAAAATGTTTGCCAAATGATCATAGTTTCTAATAGTCTCCATAAGAGGAGGGAGAAAGGGTTATGGAGGGAGGTACTAATCAGCAGGAGATGGCACTGAATAACAGAAGAAAGCCTAGTCATTTGAATAATTCTGTTATTAAGAACTGGATAGAAGCCCAGCTGGTGGTGCAGCAGAAGCACAACACTCAGCAAGGCGGACCCCCATGGGGAGGTTCTGGGTTTGCATCTGGAGACCTCCCTGTACACACAAGTACATACGCGCCCATGATCTCAGGCCAGCTGAGGCTGGGGGTGGAGTGCGGTACGAGGATCCTTTCAGGCATGACTCTCTCTCTCTCACTCTCTCTTAGAAGAAATTTTTTTAAAAGAAAGAAATGGATAACAAGAGGCACAGTTAAGCATCTCTGGTCATGTTTCTGCTCTCTGTTGGGGTCTTTCTGACATCTTCTCCAGGTAGGTTGAGGGACTAGAACCCAGTTTGAACAAAGATAGATATGGTCTGAGGCTTAAGCCCAGGGGAAGGGAAATGAGTGTTTACTACCAGCAAATAGTGGTCCAAAACCTAAGTTCCAAAATATTCACCTCTGGATAGCTGGTAAACCCAGTGAGAAGGATACAAGAGAACTGAGCCTTTCAGATAGGATCTGGTTCCCAGCCTGTGTGGAAAGAGCTAAGGAAATTAGGTGATCTGCAGAGTCTGATATTCAAAGGACCCCAAAGATACCCCATTGAGAAGACAAGAGAACATACATATGCAGCTTGTTAGAATCTTTTTTTTTTTTTTGAGGTTTTGCTATAGGGTACGTGCACTAGCCAGACAGACAGAGAGAGACAGAGAGTCAGAAAGCGAGAAATTACCCCCCAGGGGGGATGGCCACACCACAATCCCTTCTCCTCCATTCTCCTCTCGGGATCTTGGGCACGCACGCACACACGCCCGGCATGAGTTTAAGCCACCGGGTCCGGGACCTGAACCGTGGCTGACTACATGGGAGCCCAGTGACATAGCCATTACACCAACTGCTGGTCCCAAACTTGTTAGAATCTTAACTCTACAACTTAGAGAGGCAAAATAGAAGAGTACTGCATAATGTTGGCCCACACACAAGTTGCAGTCTATAAATACTTTGTTACTGGACCACACATACAGAAAGTGGGACTAAAACAATTTGACCTGGCGGCAACATCCAAACCCATGATCAGGCAATGCGTCACCGTGAGCACCTAGACTAGCCATGGTGTCGAAGTCATACGATGCATCACATAGAGTAAGACATGTCACAACACTTGACATTTTAATGTTAGTTTCTTAATTGAACTCCCAAAGCATATAAAACTTTGTGAAGATAAAGGTATGTATTTCTTTCTATAATTTATTATTTTATAATTACTGTAGTTGTTAATCAAGCATGTTATTATCTTATGGGTAATGATATTAGCTAATTGGGGAAGTAAAATTTGTATTTTTTTAACTGTAATATACTAAAGTTAATGCAATCTTCACTGAAGTTTTTGAGTGGAGGGATCAAGAAAAGATTAACCTGGGGATCAGCAGTTAGCATAATGGCTATGTCACTGAACTCCCATGTAGCCGACTGCAATTCAAAGCCCGGACCCAGTGGCTTAAACTCACGCCGGCCGCATGTGTGCGTGCCTGAGATCCTGAGAGGAGAATTGAGGAGAAAGGATTGTGGTGTGGCCATTCCCCCTGCGGGGTGATTTCGTGCTTTCTATCTCTCTGTCTCTCTCTGGCTTTCTGGCAAGCACACGTGCCCCATAGCAAAAAACTCTAAAAAAAAAAAAAAAGAAAAGAAAAGAATCAAGTGGGAATTAAAAAAAAAAAAAGAAGAAGAAAAGATTAACCTGTTCTGAAAGCAGTAATAATAGTAGTAAACTAGATAATAATGATGAAATTGGTATTTAAAAAAATGGAGATAAGAAGACTTAGTACTATTTTGACTCCAAAATACAATACCTCTATTGGGTTTTTGGTGTCTGACATAACTGACGGAGAGAGGCTGAGATCAGAATGTGCTATTTGCATGAGATATACTGGTTAGTGAAGCAAAGAAACCAAATCTTAGACAACATTAACATACACAACATAAGACAAGCACCATTGTACAATTAATGGCCATGCACAAAAAGCTGGATACTACATGGCCAAACATGGTTAGAATCCCAGCCATTGAGGCTTGAAGTACATGCCAGGTGTGTGTGTTGTGTGAGTGCCCACAATCCTGCTGAGATGGGGAAATGGAGGACAAAGAATTGTGATGTACCGCATACCACTGGGGGATGTTTTCTTTTGCTCTCTTTTTCTCCCTCTCTCTCTTTCTCTTTCTTTCTCTCTCTCTCTCTCTCCTGAACACACACCCACCTTTGGCAAAAATAAATAAATACATATAAAATTACATATATAAAATATAAACATGCTCAAAACTAAGCAAATTTGTTTAAATATAATAACTATCAATGTAATAATAATCACTGCAGAAGTAAAAATCTTGGCCAGTCCCATTGTCTAGTGGTTAAAGGTGCCAGATCCCAGATGGCCAGCTACAGTTCAAATCCCAGCCACAGAGGCTTCAAAAACATGCCAGGTGCATGTGTAAGTGTGCTCAAAATTCTAGTCGGTTGGAGGAATGGAGGAAAATGTATTTCTCTTTACCACACCCCATTGAAGAGTGTTTTCTACTCCCTCTCTGTATCTCTGTGTATATCTAGCAAACATACACATCCTATAGGAAAAGAGAAAAAGAAAGAAAATTAAAATCTATCTCTAAATTTAGTTATCCAGGCAATTTAATGAGCATATCCATATAACTTTCAAAGATGATGGCATTTCAGTATTTTTCTACAAATGTTCCTTTAACATATGAAAACATGGAATGCTTCCCAGTTCAATCCATAAATCTAGTATAGATCTTATATTAGAATGTGATAAGGATAATTATGTAAATGAATATAGAAAGATTTGGAAGGATATTCTACAACTAGAGGTCAATCTCACTTATGTACATAGATGAAAAAAATCTTAAGTATAAGAAGATCCAATCCAGTATTGTATAAAAAAATAAAATAACCAAATAGGATTTTCTATAAAAAAAAAAAACCCAAATAGGATTTTCTTAAAAGTTCAAGGATAGATCAACATCAGGAAAACTATTACTGTAATTTCACAAAACTGATAGATTAAAGGAGAAATAACAAAACAGATTATTTTAATAGATGACTAAAAATTATTTCATTTAGGAAAAAGAAAAATTTTCAAAATATCAATAAGAAAAGATACATAGTAAAAACTGCATTATAATGATTATACATTTAGATTAATGAAATCGAACAGAGGATTCCAGAGACAGACCTATATAGCCATGGAAATTTAATATACAAGATGGAAACAACAATGGGAAATTCTAAATTAATAATCAGAATCACGTTGAAATAATTTGCTACTGGTCATCAGTTTGTGGGGGAAATTAAGTTATTCCTAATCCTAATCATACCCAAAAATAAATTCCAGATGACTAAAAACCCTTATTATAAAAATGAAACACCAAAATATTTAAAAAGCATACTGTAGTAGAATTCATAAAGAAAAGAAAAAAAAATGAAGAAGTAAACTTGTATGACAAATGATACCTTTAATATGTTAAAAAATACATGTAGCAATATGGAAAAATATTTGCAGCATATATATAAAGAACAAAGGATAAAGATCCATAAAATGTGAAGAAATGTTATTAATCAATGAGAGAAAATAAACCAATAGAAAATAAAGGATATGAACAGATAAATCTAGAAAAAGTATAAAAGCTTATATATAAAAAAAGTATGTAAAGCACATATAAACACATGCTCCACTTCACTGTTAACTTCCAAGGTATTTTCTTACTTACTAGATGAGCCAAAATTTAAATATTAAAAATATGCAATGTTGTGAGGTAGGAAAGATATTTCACGTTTTGTTGATAAGAATGAAATTTGGAAACCTACACTACCTTTGTAAAATACTTTGACAATATTTATCTACACGTAGTCACTATTTTCTTGATCAATGTATTCTTAAAAATCTCCCCTACAAAGATACTCTCACATAATAATAATAAAAAAAAACTAAAACAACATAACTGGTTCTTGGTCACTTGGTTTATTTGCTTTTTTCTTATTGATTTGTCACATCTCTTTATATTTTATGGATATTTATCCAATATGTTCAATGTATTTTCATTTACTAATGATATCCTTTGTCATAAAAGTTTAATTTTACACTAGCTTTATGACTTTTACAAAATGTTTTCTAATATATTTTTCTAATATTTTCAGAGACCCAGAACTTAAGTGACTTCCCAGTATAACTCTAATTAACAGCAAAATTAGATCTTAGAAGCTAGCTCTCCTGAACTCTAGTCCACTGATCCTCCCACCATTCTGCTGTCACCTTCCTACCACATTCCTGACATGCAGTCTCTCTTTATTTTTTGAATCCGAAGCATTGTGAGTACAGAATATGTAATCAGAGAGGAATGATACATGAAGTTTAAGTTTCTTGACACTTCCTATCAACTGCATTCAAAATGTGAGAGCTTGTGATAAACCTCAGCCTCAAGGCATAGATACAGAGTCTGTAGTTTAAAGGAACCCAGAATTGAAAGAGGCTTGTAAAATTGATTGCAGTGGATTTATTTTTCAAATGAAGGAATGGAAGCCTAAGGAAGTGCAGAGATTTTTTTTCCCATGTCACTCAGGAAGTGTCATGGATACTTCAAAATGCTGCTCTCCTCCCATTTCCCTGTCCTGACCCATAGATTAGAATATTTCACCAAGCAAAGGAAATTCCAGAAAGAGCTGAGAGATGAGAGGATGCTCTCTTGCAAATTAGGAAGAAAGGAAAATTCAAGTTGGAAAAAACTACAATAGAAAGGTGAAAGGGAAGAACTAATAAAATGACATTGGTGTTTTTAAAACCCAGAACACCATCTTTATTTTATATCTGGAGTGTTTATTTGTGTTTAATCTGTTATATAACTTAGTTTTCTCTTTTTCTACCCATTTATATTTCTTTTTCTCTTCTTTTAGATTAAATATTTTATTACTCCATTTTCCTCTTAATTAGATTGTTGGTTATGCATTCTTTTCCTTTTATAATAGAGAGCATGTGCACACATGAGAGAGAGAGAACACTCTCAAGGGTCTTTTCACATCACTATCCCCTTTCCCCACACCGCAGAGTCTTGGGTACAGGTGCATGGGCCTGGCATGGCATGTCTTCAAGCCATCCTGGGGATCTGAACCTATGGTCGGATAGAAGCCATATGGCTTTTAGCTTTGCAGGTATTTATATTAGCACTGTGCCACAAGAGGCTGGGCTTGATTGTAGATTATAGATATATTTTTTACTCTTCGTGGAAAAAAAATAAGTAGTTGTTTTATAAATTACAATAAATGTCCTAGATAAATTAGTATCTTTATCCCATTCCAAATAATGGGTTTTTAAACACCTTAACTACATTTCCCCTCCTCACCCCTTTTTTAGTTTGGCTCTCATGTATTTTTTCACTATTTACATCACTGACATCTCAGAGACTCTTTTTTGTTTTACACAGTTAATACCCTTTTGAATTTCCTCAAACATTTATCCTTTCTGTTCTTCCCCTCTTTCCATTCTCCCATAGAGAAATATGTACCTTCTCCCTGATACACTCCATTTATTTCTTGTAGTGGGGGACTACTAGCAACTGCTTTTGAAAGTTTTTGTTTGTCAGGAAAGTTTTTGTTTGTCCTTATTCTACCTTCACTGTTAAAAGAAATACTTTCTAAATATGGAATGCTAGGTAGTTCTTTCAACAATCAAGATTTGTCATCTTTTGGCTTTCATCTTTGCTGTTAAGATATTACACTCTTCATTGCTCTTTTGACGATGTCTTTTTCTCTGCTGCCTTCAAGATTTTTCTTGTCCTTCATTTTCATTGATTCTTACTAGGGTATGCCTCAATGGGTTTTTCTTAATATGTATTCTACTTGAGTTTTAAAATGGGATTTGATGTCTTTCATTAGTTTGGGGAAGTTTTCGGACATCATATTATCAGACATCCTCTGTGTTTCTTATGCTTTTTTCTGCGTTAGTCATTTTCTCTTAGTGTCTAAGTCTGAATACTGAGACACTAATACTTTTATTAAAAAGCATGTCCAATCTACTTTTAAATCCATCTTCTGCATTCTTTATTTGTGTCGGTGTGTTTTTAGTTCTATAACTTATATTTAATTATTTTTTTATAGATTTTTACTGTTGAAATTAGCTATACTGCAATGTACTTTCTTAAATATATTAATTGTGGTCATTTTAAACCCTGTGTCTGAAAACTCAAACATCTGAAACAACTCTGGGCCCGTTTTTATTGGCTGTTTGTACTCCTGATTTTACTTGGTCTAATTTCCTGGCATACCTGTTTATTTTGTTGCATATCAAAATTGCAATATTAAAATCATAAAGGATCTGGATGTATACTCCCATCCAGCAAGTCAATAGAGCATATCACCTTTATCCAATCAAACATGAGTTATTTCAAGATTAGATTACAGTCCTTTTGAAGTTTGGCTTATTACTTCTTTGACCTTAGTGCTGTGGAGAAGACCTTCGGCCTGAAAATAACTAAAAGCCTGGGATATTCACCACCAACTCCTCATTCTTGGAAGAACTTGAACTCAAATTTCCATCTCTGCAGCACCTCAGGATTATGGAAATCTCTCTATGGTTCCTTGGCACTTTTGTTTTCTAAGAGGCTTGGCACATCAATTCCTGGCTGTCTTCATGGCCTTGAATTTCAATTTTTGCCTTCCAAGCTTTGAGAGATGACTGAAAGCTCTGATCAATATCTTTGACTCTTAACAGATGCTTTGCACTTGGCTTCTCCGCCTCTTTGCCCATGCCCTTTATAAATCAGTGCATACAGAAAGGGAAAAAAGTAAAGTTGCCTGGAAAATCAAGCTTACCTCAGTGTGTTTCCCTTCCTTACAGGGTCTTAAACCTAACACAGACTAGCTGCCTTGGTAGTTCTATAAGACCTTAAAACAGATCTTTTTTTTTTTTTTTAATTTCCTATAACTTGACTAGTTGTTATCACTGGAAAGTGTGATTTGCTGTAAGATGTCCAGTTATTATTGAATACAGACCTCCAGAAGAAGAAACCAATGCTAGATAAATATTCTATCAATTTTTTGTGCTGGTCCCAAATACAAATTTGGTTACTTTTTTTCATTTTAAAAAAGACCTTTTTGTGAAACTGCATACAATATAATTACACAGAACACACACAAACGAGTTCATGTATAGCTAATGAAATCTGAATAAACACTATGGATTGTACTAATGTAAATAACCTGATTTGGGCACTGTGCTATACTTATACAGATTCTCAACATGGAGGGAGAGAGAGTGAAGGGTCATTTACTCAAGTTACAAAGCTAGTGGAGTGGACTAGTTTGTACAGAATTCTTCATGAAACTCTTTGTGTTTGTTTGTTTTCAATAGTAATTGTAATATTTGCTTTGTGTGATAAAACTGGAGTATTAGAGAAATTCATAGCATACAAATTACATTCACTCAAGTCCCTTCATCCAGAGGAAACCGCAGTTAATGACATGATGTATCTTTATCTGACCTTTGGAGAATAGTCGTTGTGGTTTATTGAATAATTTTTAAAGTAATAGTTTCTAGTTCTTTTCCTTATGACTTTTTAATGATGTGGGTTTTTTTCTTTTAGTTCCTTTACATTAAACCTCAGGATGTATTTTGAATTTAAAATTCTCTGGGCATATAACTCTGTTTTATATATTTCTTTCTGATATTCTTTTTAATCTCCAAGTATTCAAATTCTTATTTATTTGTTATATCAAATTCTAAGATGAGTTTTAACTACTATGTGCAAAAGTTTAGTGTTATTGCCTTTGTTTTTTATTTAGCACAAATAAATAAATCTTATTTTTAATACTCTTTGTTCTTGTATGCATTTATTCCTGCTCTTTACTCATCAAAATGACAAAGGGAACCCTGTGTGAAAAGTTTGTGTATCTATTGGCAACTTCACAATTAATTTTTTAAAAAATACACCTTTCAGGGACCAGCAGTTAGCGTAATGGCTATGTCACTGGACTCCCATTTAGTCAACCGCAGTTCGCATCCCAGACCTGGTGGCTTAAAACTCACGCCAGGCGCATGTGCGTGCATGCCCAAGATCCCGAGAGGAGAATGGAGGAGAAGGGATTCCAGCGTGGCCACCCCCCTGGGGGGTGATTTCTCGCTTTCTGTCTCTCTGTCTCTCTCTGTCTAGCTTGCTCTGTCTCTCTGTCTCTCTCTGTCTATCTGGCAAGCGCGCGTGCCCTATAGCAAAAAAACCTCTAAAAATAAAAATACATCTTTCAAAAATCATCAAAACAAACATCATCTTTGAGAACTGCCACAGTTTGGGCCAAAATGACTCCTTTATATCATTACAAGGTAACATTTTGAACATTTAGATGGCATTCACTTTACAACATTTAAGGTATTCTTCATCTAGACCTAAGGAAGAAGCAATATTCCTTTGCCTTATAAACAAGTGAATTGATGCCCATGGCATAAGTAGGCTATGGGCCCTTTAAAAATAGTTTTAAAGAAAAATAGGCCGTGTGTAGTGCACTGATTTCACAGATTGGTTGTTTGCAAGCATGCCAATTCAATTGGAGCAATTTCCTTTAGCCCATTAGAAAAAAAAGTTATAGAGAAGTCCAGTGTAATCTTCTGAATTTATGGTATCATCTGAGAAGGGATATTCTGTGACTATGAAAAGTTATAGTAGTTTGAGGCAAAAAGGGTTGAGGGAAATAGTGTGATTATGCTTTCCTTTGTAAATCAATTCCAGATGTTGCCATCAGATTCTCTGAGTGTTGAAGGAACAAAATATCAGTGGAAGAGAGACCGCAGAGACAATCTAGTTGAATTTCCTCCTTGAACAGAAGAGGAAACTGAGGCCCAGGAAAGATTGCCTGCACAAGTCACACAGTCAGGTAGAAACAGAGTTGGGTCTTGAACCCAGTCTAACCCAATACTATTTCAGCACTGGGTTCTCGCAGGCAAGAGTAATCCCAGAAGTGTGTAGATAAATTTGAGGTAAAAATATTTATTTTTATGTCTCCAGTACTATCACCTAACAGTAATGCTTTCTTGTGATATTCCAGATTGTGTATTAAGTAGAAACCTAAATAACAATACATGATGAAAGTGGAATTAGGGGGCCGGCAAGTGGCATGGTGGTTAAAGGTGCTGGACTCCCACATGGCCGACCATGGTTCAAGTCTTGGACCTGGTGGCTTGCTTTCTCACTTCTCTCTCTTTCTGTGTCTCTCTGATCAAACTAGAAAATAATAATGATAATAATAATAATAAAGTTAAATAAAATAATTATTTTTTAAAAAAAGGAAGTGGAATTAGGAAGGTAAATTAGCTACAAAGGTTAACTACAAAAGGTCTATGAATACAATCAGAAATACTGATCAAATATATTGGAATTCATCTTTTTTTAAGTGGGGTCACCTTTGAAATTTTATTCTTAATGACTTTTAAAAAAAATTATGTATTGTATTTTATGTATCAATATTATTTTTAAAAAATTTGACCAGAGAGAGAGAAAGTGAAAGTGAGAAAACAAGCCGACAGGTCCGAAACTCAAAGTACCATTAGCCATATGGGAGTCCAGCACCTTAGCCACCACCACACCTCTTAATGACTTTTTAAATAAGATTATAAAATGCCTCTAACATAAACCTGCTAGTCAAAATTTTTACAAAAAGCATCACTTGAACCATTTTATCATTCTTATTTCATATTCAATTATTTTGCCTCCTCTCTTGCTGAATATTAATATTAATGCATTGATAGACTGATTCGATATTTATTTATTTGGGGACATTTGGGATTTTTCTTCAGTCTTACTCATTAAATGAGTGTTAACAAATTGCCATCTCTTTGTCTTCCCCCTACAATGAACTAGAGTCCAGCCAGAATTTCCTTGCAGCTTGGAAAAGCATGATTTGTATTTCATGAAAAACAGTGCTAGAGTTCTACCTTTTAGCAGAGTAGATAGGTCTGAGGTCTGGAATTATTATGGAGAGAGAAAAGGAGGCAAAATCTCAGCAGACAGGACTATAATTTGTTTCAATTGAGTTGTAAATTGCTAGCTGAAAAAGGATCTTCTAGAAATTTATGAGAAAAAAATTAGTGTTATGAAAAACTATGTATGGATCTCAACATTTTTTGCATCAAAATAAACTCATATTTTAATTTTATTATTTTACAAACTTTTTCTTTTCTTTTTTTATTTTAGAGAGATTTTTGCTATAGGGTGTGTGAGATCGCTGGAGAGACAATAAGCAAGGAATCACCTCTCCTTCCCCAGGGGAGATGGCCACACAATGATCCCTTCTCCACTGTTCTCCTCTTGAGATTTTTGGGACGCATGCACACGCGCCCAGCATTAAGTTATAAGTCACTGGGTCCAGGACTCGAACCACCATCAGCCATGTGGGAGTCCAATGATGTAATCATTACACTACCTGCTGGTCTGCAAACTTTTTCTTAAGGGCACATTGGGTACTTTTTAATGGCAGAGGACACTTGTGTTTATGTAGCGGAGAGAGAGAGAGAAAGCATCCTCTCATCAAGCCTTAATACTTATTCCCCAGTTCACCATCCTATCAGGACCCTGGGAAAGACTGCACACCCAGCACGTTTGGTTTTGTTTGTTTGTTTGTTTGTTTGTTTGTTTCCAAGTCAATAACCAGTATTTGAACCCTGAATGGGCCATGCAGCATCCAGCTTTCTCTGCACAGCACCTAACTACTATACTACAGGGTTGGTCCTTCACAAACTTTGTGAAGTCCACTCATACTGCAATCCTATTATTTACATCTGCAGAAGCAAATGGTTCATATGAAAAGAGAATATAGAAAATCTCAATCTAAAGGCTCAATTTATAGTTATGCTTTGCTATAAAGCAAACTACTTCTAAACTCCAAACCTGAGTTTTCTCATCTGTTAAATGGTGCTAATAAAAAAATAGATTTTTTAAATAAATTCAGCCAAGATAATACACATAAAAGACCTATTGGACAATGAGTAGACTATTGCAAGATTTTTGTGTTGTTTCTGTTAATAGCAGCTTTTCATTTCATAATTACAAAGCACCTACTTTAAAAGGATGGTGCGGGGAACCAGCAGTTAGCGTAATGGCTATGTCGCTGGACTCCCACATAGTCGACCACGGTTCGCATCCCAGACCCAGTGGCTTAGAACTCACACCGGGCGCGTGTGCGTGCATGCCCAAGATCCTGAGAGGTGAATGGAGGAGAAGAGACTGTGGCGTGACCATCCCCCCTGGGGGGGAGATTTCTTGCTTTCTGTCTCTATGTCATCTGGCGAGCCCCAACGCCCTTTAGCGAAAACACTCCCCAAAAAAAAAAAAAAAAGGATTGTGCTTATTAGTATTTTCTTGGGGCCAGCAGGTGGCATGGTGGTTAAGGGGTTAAGGGTGTTGGACTCTCACATGGCCAACCATGGTTTGAGTCCTGGGTCTGGCAGCTTGCTTTCTCACTTTCTCTCTCTTTGTCTCTCTCTCTCTCATCAAATCAAAATAAAATATTACATAAATAAATAAATAATTATTTTAAATACTCAAAATGCCCAAGGGAAATGGAATATCTAAATATTAGGTTTTAAAAAATAAGGGGGGGCAGGGCTAATAGTTCATTAATTAGTGTTCGTTTAGAAGGGTCCTGTTATTTTTGAAATAAACCAACCTTTGTAATGCACATGAAATCAAGTGTGAGGGGCCTTAATGATACTCAAGTGAATATCTATCTAGGGAACGTTGGATGGTGTTATACAGGAAGTGCCATGGTGATTAAGAGAAAGTCTACCTTAAAGCAGGATCTCTAAGGAGCAATTGTGTCTTTTTGACCAATGAGCTTAATCTGCCCCACACTTAGAGACCTAAAGTGAAAAAAATAAAATAGGACTGAAGGAAAGCAGTGGCAAGAAAGAATCGCGGCTCTCAAGTTAGAGAATTTTAGCTAACAAGTAAACTGGCAACCATTTTGCAGAACATAGCCAAGTGAAGCTGTTGTCAGTCAGGTTGGTCTGTGACAACAAACAGCCCATGGAAATCTCACCATCTTGAAACAAAGACTTATGTATATATGCAAATTTTGCTGCAGATCTGGGAATTTCTCCAGGACAGACATCCTCCTGGTGTTAGCTCAACATTCCTTTCAAAGCATCAATCTTTTGGTTCCTCCATATCAGCACATGGTCCCACAGTCACTGTGGCAAAGGAAGAGAAGGTTGAAAGGTCTAGCAATAGTACTCTCACAATCTGGCATGTTTCTACTCAGACCTCAGCGGCTAGAATTAGCCACATTGTCCCACTTGACTGCTGGGAGATGCATAAAGAAGCATAATCCTTCCATGTACTATTGAGTGTCCTTAAGCCCTTACAAGGGAAGTGCATCTTCTGTAGACAACAACTGAAAAAATACATATAAAGTTAAGCTTTTAGCAACTGCAGAAAAAAAGTTACAATTCTTTAATGAGGGCCACAGTTTGAATACACACTCTGACACAAATGCCATGGAGAGAGAGGGACACACAGAAGTTAAAGGGGGTCACCCAAGCTGGAAAAGCCACTAGAAATCATTTGTAGAATCTTCTGTATTGTCTATCTTACTCATTTCCTGATGCACATATACATTTAAGAAGTTCTATCTGAGGGATCAGCAGTTAGTTTAATGGCTATGTTGCTGGACTCCCATGTAGTCGACCACAGTTCAAGTCTTGGATCCGTTGGCTTAAACTCACTCCAGGGATATGTGCGTGCGTGCCCAAGATCCTGAGAGGAGGAGAAATTGCGGCATGACCATCCCCCCTGCGGGGTGATTTCTCACTTTCTGTCTCTCTCTGCCTTTCTGGTGAGCTCATGTGCCCTATAGTAAAACCTCTCTAAGAAAAAAAAAAAAAGTTCTATCTGAGAGACATTGCAGACTACAGTTTCTGTCATTTGCTAAACACTCTTATCATTGGTGTCATAAAATCCAAATTGAAAAGACTCTCTTAATGTTGATATAGACAATTGGACTGGTCTTATAACCAAGATGCTGATACCCAGAAACAACAAAACTAAATGCAGAGCAGCCTTAACAGATTAGTATTTACTTCGTGCCATCAAACCTAGAACCTAGTCCTTATCATTTCAAAATGAATTAAGCTCCAGTAAGAAATGTGCCAGTAGACACTTCTTTTTTTTTTTTTTTGGAGAGGTTTTTGCCATAGGGCGCGTGCGCTCGCCAGACAGACAGACAGAGAGACAGAAAGTGAGAAATCACCCCCCAGAGGGGATGGCCATGCTGTAATCCCTTCTCCTCCATTCTCCTCTTGGGATCTTGGACACACATGCACCCGGCGTGAGTTTTAAGCCACCAGGTCCGGGATGTGAACCATGGTCGACTACATGGGAGTCCAGCGACATAGCCCTTACGCTAACTGCTAGTCCCGCCAGTAGACACTTTTAAACACTAGCCCTGGAAAGCTTTGTCTAACACCGCCCCTGCCCCGCCCCCCAACTTACCCTGAAATAGGTGTCAATGTCATTTAACTTCTGAACACTCGGGACAATTTCTTCACTTGAATTTCCCTCCTGAGGCAACCCTCCAGCGAGAGTTTAAGGTGGGTTCAAGGCTTTGATCTGTCTATGCTCTTGCGAATGAACAAAGGACCAATGAAATCTCAATCTGTTATGCAGAAATGGTGATGGGGGAGCCCACCATAGATAGTGCCATTTGCAGCCTCTGAAGGAATGAGCAATGCCATTGCTGTGTATTCTTGCTCCCTTTACTAATAACGAGAAAAGTTTTTACCAGTCAACTTAATTAGGCCCCAAAGAACGTAGTTTGGAAAATCTAATTGTCAAGATTTTTAATCTGAGAAAAAGCACTCCCAGTGTCTCTTTGAATAAAATGGTCCTTCCAACAGAGAACTCACTGGGACAGTCTAGTTGGTTTTGTGTGTGTGTGTGTGTGTGTGTGTGTGTGTGTTTATATGTGTGTGTGCATCTGTGTGTTGTCTGTTTATATTTTAGCATAGTACCGAATTAGTTTCTGGCAAATTAAGTCAAAGGGGAGTATATGTTTTGTGTGGCAGGTAAGCTTACTTTGTAGGAAAATTTTAGAAATGAAAATTGAACAAGGCATAGAGAGCATTGCCTTTACTTCTCCACATTTAAAAGATCCTTAGCAATCTAGAATAAATTTCTTTACACTCAACTTGGTTGCCTTTAAGAAAAATGTAAAATGAATGTTATTTTTGAAAATGACATTAAGAGCTTTTTTTACAGAGGGCTCATAGGTAACTGGTAGGTTTGCTCAATGACTTAAATGTAAAAGGACCAGCAGCATAATTGATAGATTAAATTCCCCTTTGTGTGTGGTGTAGGCCTCAACTTTGGACTTTATTAGATGTCTGTTAAGTACCTGTAGAGAAAGGTAGCAGGCAGAATACCTTCTTACTTTCACTGGATCTTCTATAAACACATATTGCATGAAGTTGTTTACCAGCATGAACTCTAACTTACCACATTCCTCTCAGCATTGAGGGGCCCAGGAGATTGCCTAATGTCCCTGAGCACTAAGTAGTGGTTTGTTCTAGAAGGAGAGAGCTTAGACTTTCAGCATTATTCCAAATAGATGTAGTGAAATAAAAATCAAAGGAACTACAGACCATCAGACTAAATCAGCCTTCACCAACAGCATGTTCGTCAGCGTGGGCTGCACTAACAAAACACCACTGACCGGGCGACAGGTCCAGCAGGACTTGATTCTCATCCTTCTAGAGACTGGAAGTCCAACACTGAGGTGCCAACAGGGTTGGTGTCTAATTAGGCCTCTCTCCTCGGAATACAGACAACCTTCTTCTCTCCATATCCTCACGAAAGAAAGAGCGAGTTCAGTTTCTTCCTCTCCTTGTAAGGGCACTAATGTCACCAGGAAGATTCACCCTTATGACTTCATCTAAACCTACTTACCTCTCAAATGCCCCACCTCCAAATACTGTTAAACTGGAGGCTAAAGCTTCAACTCCTAACATTGAGAGGGACACGAACATTCAGCCCCTAACAGCAAGAGATATTAATTGCTAAAACATTTCTCGAAGATAAACAGAAGAGACTGAATTGCTTTAAAGCTGTTTGATATTGAAATGTGGTTAGAGTGAGTCTTCAACATCTTTTCCATGAAATCCCATAGCATTTTTAAGATTTCTTTTTATTTAACTTGCAAGCAATTTATGCTGTGTTTTGCATGTTCCTTCTGGAGGCTGTAAGAACCTGACCGGTCAAGACATCAAGGTGAAATGTGCTAGTGTTCAAAATGTTACATAGGTTGAACTCGAACACTGCAACTTTTTCTTTCCTTTTTTTTTTTTTTTTTCCTTTTTGCTTTCCTTCCCCCTATACAACCTGTAATTCCAGGGGATTCATTTAAAAATTCTTAGGTACTGGGATTTTCTGTATACACACATGTCCATAGCCGCTACACTGTTAATCTGTTTTGTGGAGAAAACAAACAAACGAGCAAACAAAAACCTTACCTTGTTACCTCATCCTTTCCTGAAATCAGGGCTGGTCACCAGTTGCAGAGTTCTCAGTCTTCCCAGCTGCAGCTTCTGTCATTTCCTTAGCCCTGTTTCTGTTTGCTAGTTTACAGGTCTCCATCCTGCTGGATCCTCCAAAGGAGTCACTTCCTCCAGGGTGTTACCATGGAGTGGAGTCTAGTGATCTATCTGGAGTTAGGTGGAAAGTCTACTTCTGGCAGAAGGCTGCCAAGAAGACACTCAGAATTCCTTCCCCCAGGGTTATTTCCTGACCAACTCCCTCTATCAGATTGTCTCCCAGAAGCAGCTGGAATCAGCCTTGCTCTGCCTTGCTGAGGGTTTCTCTTTTCGCTCACAAACTGGGGATGTGTGATTAGCTCTGGGCCAACTGTAATGGACTAAAATTGTGAGATAGCATGCGCTTAGCCTGTAAGTCCAGTGAGAGCAAAGGGAAGTGAAATAGTCCTGTTATGCGTGACATCTTCGTGCAGAAATGTATGTGTCGTGTGCACACCGTGGACCAAATGGCATGGCATGCCATGGGTCGTTCTTATTGTTTGTTGGTTTGCCATTACCATTTCCAAAGCATATTCAGTTATGTTGTTTAAAAGGTGAAAGATTACCAGTGTCTAACAAATCAATGAATAAATGACATCTTTGTAGACATTTACACATGGATTCAAATTTGAGGTGCTATCATTTACTTGCTTTGTGAACATGGCAGATTATTTCATTTATTTGAGCTTCAATTACCACAGGTCTGAAGTGGGGCAACAGTGCCTCCTTTCCAGGGCCTCTGGGAGGACTAGAGAATGTATATGCAAACCTTAGTACTGACTGTAGCAATTAGTAGGTCTTTGATAATTGGTAACTATTTTAGATGCCAACTCAAATATTGCATGGCAAAACCATTTCCTATAAAGACAAAAGGCTTAAAACTGTAACTAGAATTTCCATAATCCAGGAGCATGGTGGGTCTCTCAGCCCAGGTGCTAGATACAGTTGTTTTGCTTTTATTATTGCCAGAGAGTGTGTGCACTCACCAGCAAGAGAGAGAGGGGGGAAGAAAGCAGACCCCAATCAGATGTGGTTATGCCACATCCCTTCTCTTCCATTTCTCCATTTTGTCGGGGCTTGGGGGCATGCACACATGTGCCTAGCATGTTTTTCAAGCTGCTCTGACTGAGATTTAACCTGGGAGTGACCGTGTGTGATGGGGATTGCAAAGCACCACTTTAGCCACTCATAGGGCCAGTCCAGGAGATTATCTCACCCAACAACTAGCCAGCAGGGACACCATCCAATGAGCAACAGCAGCAGTACCTCCTTGAACCGTGGACCTCTTGGGACCTCAGGTTTCCTACTCAGTTGTCTTCCCCATTTAAGTCTATGGGTGAATACATGAAAGAGATTAGTGTCTCACCTAAGAGGTCTCTGACAAGCAACTAACAAATAACCCAATGACTCTTCAGTCAGCACCCACTACCCCCTCCCACTTGACAAAATATGAAAAGAGAAAAAGGATTTTCCCCGGAAGAATTCCTGTTTGATATACTACCTTGACCTGCACCTAACAGTTCAAATCACGAAAATAAGAATCTTTTATGGTTACCGGGGAAATTCATAGTTTATCATATTTTGTCGGCTGGAGAGGAAGAAAAGACTTGGCCAGGTTCCTGAGGGAAAGATAGCCTGTCATATTTGCTGAGATTTATTTATAAAAAAGCTCTCAGGATGATATTTTATGCAACATGCTCCATCCTGGTCAGTGTGATGCGGATAGGGGTGGGGTTTTCCAAACTGCCCAGGACAGGGGCAGAGGAGGGACCCGAAGGAGGGCTAGAGGGGAGGAGAGAAGATTCTCACTGCCATCATTTAAACCTCTTGACTATTTAAACTTCTGCAGAATAATGATTGCATATTTGAAGGTAATACATCTGTTCCTTTCCCTCCCCACCCCCATGTGGTTTTCTAATCCCAAGGTAATTACATTTTGACAAAAATTTATTGGGACATCTGTTTTTTCCCTTAGATCTGCAGGTCATTGTGCGACGTGAACAGCAGCTCAGCTGGAGAAGCCGAGCACATGGCTGGCTAGATCCAGCGCATGCACACGGGCCGTGGGTTGAGTTGGAGTCAGAGAGGGCAGCCTCCTGGTGCCATCAGCCCACGCCTTCTCCTGGGCCACCTCTGTTCCCCACAGGTGCTCAGCATGAGATTCTGGCCTCAGAGAGTGACAGGATCGATGATAGGGCAAGGGAGGGGAAGGAGGAGGGCTGGCTGGGAACAGTCTGGCAGTGTGCATCAAGATTCATGCATTTCCTAGGTTGGCATCCAGTATAAAAATAATTCATGGAGGGAAGGGGATGGGGTGCGATGCACAGGCCATATGTTTGAAACCCCTGCCCATAATGGCTGGCTGGGGTTACCAGTGTCTGGTGCCACCAACTACATTAAATTATGGTGCCCCATGGAGGCACAGAAAGCTTTCTTTAACTTCCAGTACTTGATAAAGCATGGAACAACCTCGGGACTCTACCTGTACATAAAACATCACTTCTAATTTTTATTTTTAATTGCAGTTTCTCTCTGGTCTACTTTCTTTGGGGATTAAGCTGCCAAAACTTGGTAAATTGTCTTTTCTCACAAATCTCCACTCCCAAGGAAAATGCCTGTATCAAAATTCTACAGGGAACACCTTTTCTCCATGTTTTTCCACCTCTGAGCCCTCCTAAGGAAGTTTATTTTCTGAACTGTCTAGCCCAATATCTTGACCTAATATTTGAAAAAGTGCCTGAGTGACTTGCCTTTGTGCCAAATGAAACTTTGGAACATTCTGAGATGTTTCTGCCATAAAGAATTTAATTGTGGATTTCAATAAACAGATTAAGTTCCATCTCTCTTTCCTCTGGCTTACTGATTTCTTTTTTATTTTAAAAAAAAAAAGAGTCATAACCAAGATATTTCACTCTCAAATGGACACCAAGCATCACTCAATTGGTTTATTTTTCCTGAAGAGTATCAGTCAATAATTATAGTGATTCCATATACATGTCCACCACCCTAAGCCAAATTTAAGACAGTACGCTGCTGGCTAAAATGGAACATCTTTTTTATATGAATGGATACAAGGCACACTATTTCCTAAAGTCTTTTATGAAGTTATAAATAAGAGCAAATTCCTGATATTTAGATGGAAATGTTGACAGGGAGAGCTGAAATTCATTAAGAAATCCAAGCACCAAACTGGACATGAGAATCCAGGCTCTGGAAACCGATTCCAGGCTTCACTCTTTTGTTCATTAAAGTGTCTAATGATATGTAATTATCAAATTGATTCTGTGGGAATTTGATGTCCCATGAGATAACAGGCAGTCTCTGTGGTGGATGTTTCTCTAAAATGTGTTGATCCTAGAGCTCAGTAGTTAAGGAACCACATCCCACATGGCAAGTCGTGGTTCAAATCCTTGCCCTAGTAACTTGAAAAACATACTAGCCACATGTGCATGGGTGCCCAAAATCCTACTGGGAAAGAATATTGGAGGAAAGAGGATTGTGACATGGCCACAACCCTTTACATGGTGCTTTATCTCTTTCTCTGGTCTCCGGCAAGTACACAAACCCTCTAGCAATTAAAAAAAAAAAAAGGAAAATAATTTAAAAAGAAGCTTAAAGAGGTCTTATTTTGGCTGAAGAGGCTTTACTTTTTATGCAAATTATGATTTCAAAGAGTAAAACACCATGTGGTATGTCTTATCTTAGGTTGTCATAACAAAATACCACAGACTGGGTGCTCATACAACAGAAATATATTTCTTACAGTCTTGAAGGATGGAAGTCCAAGACCAGGACCCGAGCAGGGCTGGATTTTGGTAGGGTGCTCTTCTTGGGTGACAAATGACCAGCTTGTTGCTATGTCTTCACATGGCAGAGAGGAAGATTTCTGTCTCTCTTTCTCTTCTTATAAGGACACTAATACTATTGTGAGGGCCTGCCTTCATATAATCTTTATTACTTCCCAAAGGCCCTACCTCTTAATACCATCACACTACAGTTAGGGCTTCAACATATGCATCCAGGGGTGCACAAATATTCAGTCCATAACAAAATCTCTCAGACTTTTGACTGCAGAATTATGAGGTTTAAGAAATATTAACTAGATTTGGGACCAGCAGTTGGTGTAATGGACTCCCATGTAGTCGACAGCGATTCGAGTCGCAGACCCAGTGGCTGAATTTCATGCTGGGTGCGTGTGCATGCATGCGCAAGATCCTGAGAGGAGAATGGAGGAGAAGGGATTGAGACATGGCCATCCTCCCTGGGTGGTGATTTCTCGCTTTCTGTTTCTCTGTCTCTCTCTCTGTCTTTCTAGCAAGCGCACATGCCCTATAGCAAAAACCTACACCCCAGAAAAAAAAAAAGAAATATTAGCTAGACTGTTCTTCAGTGTTCAATTCTTAAGCGACATGAATATTTTGAATTCATCATGGCAAGGTACATATATAAGGGACACAAATATTTTTGTAATAAACTGGTTACTCTTTCACACTATCTATTTTCATACTAGAATACTGAAATACTGAAAATGAATCATGGAAACCAAACTAACAATGGTTGCAAAAATTACAGAGAGCAGGTGTATTTGTGTGTGTGTGTGTGTGTGTGTAGGCAATTGTGTGTCCTGTGCAGTCAGGAGGAAGACAATGAACATACTTAGGACTCTAACACTGGAAAAACAATCCCCTATACACACCATTAAAATGCACACTCTGACCTGGCAGCCAGGGGTGTTACATGCAGCCCCTTCATGTGAGAACTTGTATGGTTTTGTGTACATGTGTTTGTGTTTATATACACATGTGTGTGTTGGTGTGGGAACTATGCAAGGAAAGGAGGTTCTAAGTGTCTCTTCTTTGTCACTTTTTCAAGGCTTGAACAAAGGTTTAAGACACTTCAAACTTTATTTATTTATTTATTTATTTATTATTTTTTAATTTGACCAGAGAGAGAGAGAGAAAGAGGGAAAGTGAGAAAACAAACCACCAGATCCAGAACTGAAACCATCGTCGGCCATGTAGGAATCCAAGGCCTTAACCACCATGTTACCTGCCAGCCCCAAAACACCTCAAATGTTCTGTTTTCTTTTTAAATAATTATTTTATTTAACTTTATTTATTTATTTACTTTAACTTGACCAGAGAGGAAGAGAGAGGGAGAGAAAGTGAGAAAATAATCTACCAGGTCTAGGACTCAAACTGCGGTTGACCATGTGGGAATCCGGTGCCCTTAACCACCATGCCGCCTGCCGGCCTCAACACTTCAAACTTTCTAAAACCACTTGTCTACTGTCTTATTATTTTACTGTTCCAGGCTCACCCAATTTGTTATTTTTTCATCACTCTAATTTTATTGCTTTCTTTTGATTGACTTCTTGTTTTAGTACACTAAAATTATATTCTTTATAAATACATTCACAAAAAGGTTTTTTACTTTTTTTTTTTATTTGCTTCTCCTCCAAAGTAGTCTTAATACATAAAACAAGAAGGAACTTCCAGGATTATTCTTAAAAAAAATAACATCACCTTCTATGGACTAGCCTTGTAAGAATACTTAGAGAATGGACTTTTCCCATTTATAAAAGACACATCTTTATTAAGGGTGCATACTCTCTTCCAGCTCTTCCCTCAAAATCTAAGCCGTTTTTTAAGAAACAACCTAAATAATTCCCTCCGGAGCCTTTTCCACCTTTTCCTTACAGAGCACTATCGCTACCTCTGTGTGCCTCAGTTGCATCGTCCATAGCACGAAAACACTAATGGTCCTGCTGCATGAAGATAAATCTGTCTACTTTCTGAGCTCTCATGATAGACTTTGCACTTCCCTGTGCCTCAAGACACAGAATATATGTGTGGTAAATACTTAACGAATGACATTTTAGCTGACTTTAGTAGCATATTGTGAGGGACTTTTAAATGACCAGGCAGGCCCCCCATGGAAAATGGCAAGGAGGGCTGCTTATCTTCAACTTTGAGACTGTGAAGGGGACCATGAAGAACAGGGCTGGGAGTTAGGAAAGTGAGGTTCCAGTGCTCCCTCGGCCTCTCACTAGCTCCTTGACACTGGGAAACACACTGGCTATTTTTGGCCTTATCTTTGCAGGGGTTGGACTGAGTGATCAGTCACCTGGGTTCTGAACTACAGAACTCTGCTGACCAAAATGCATGAAGATTACTATCCTGGAAGGTGGCTGAGCAGTCACTCCTGCCCATCAGGAACGGCCATTCTGCAGAAAATAGCTGGCAGCCCTGGGAACACTTGATGAACAGGACCCACATTGACATTTAGGTAAGTTACAAAGGAAAATCTCACCTCCAGATGAAAATAATTTGGTCCTTCTTGAGCCTATTTTCTCATCACCAATATATTTACAATCACTGTTTCAGTTTTCCCCTGTTAGACATCATGGGGCATCTTTTAACAAATACAAGATGCACCTCAATGACCAGTCTGCTTAGAAATGCTCAGATGCACTCAGATGTGCTCATTAGAGGGTTTGGGCTGTGTGTGTGTGTGTGTGTGTGTGTGTGTGTGTGTGTGTGCATGCACAGGCATGCTCTCAAAAGATCTCATGCACACAGAGCAGCAGCTGGATGGATGGCCTTCTGAGGACTGAGGAGAGGGAGTCCTGCCAAATCCTATTCCTTTCATTCACCTAAACACTGACCTTGAAAAATTGCCCTTTATAGAATGTGATGAGGTGTGAATTCAATCTCCAACCTCACTTGGGTCCTGTCATTTTCTGTACCATGATTGTCAGTTGTTCAAGAAAACATCAACCGGACCAGCAGAGGGTCAGTAAGATGGACAATGTCCTGTGAGGATAGCTGACACTAGAATTCCCTGCAAACTCAGCTCAGTCATGGGCCTCTCTCAGGACGTTTTGTTTGTTTGTTGCCCATTTACAAGCAGACCAACAATGGCTGGTACTGGTTAGGTGACATCCCCTGTGTAGTGCAGGTACCCTGTCTTTGTTGAGCAAAGGGATGCTCATCTGAGATGGGACTTTAGAAGGTCTTCTGTTCTATTTCCTTTACTCCTCACGTTCTCATGACCCAAGTGATCATGTAGTATCACTGCAGATACTCTTGAGGGCTCCACAAGGGCACCCGAGAGGAGCAAGTTTCTAATTTTTCTTATGCTCAAAGAATCAAATGCAGTCGATTTAACTTCACAAAATCACTGACAACAGGCCCTGATACAGAGAATGGAAAATATGCAAAGCCAGAGAACAGCCAAAATCCTACAGTTTCTATCAGTATTAAAGCCAGATGTTCCACTGACTGTTCACATTTGATAAAACCCAATGATAAAGGCTTCTCACTGGGATCTGTGGATCCCAAGTTCTGTTCATCGTGCATGGTTCACATGGCTGTACTCCAGACCAACTGGATAGCATTTAATGCAGCACCAGGGTATCTGTGAAGGTAAAAACTGGTCCTCCTTTGTCTGTTAGCTTCTATAGATTGTTTGCCTTGAACTGATCTGTTTATGCTACACTTGCTATGACCAGCTTTTATCTGGAATGAGCAAAAGGCATTTTGATTCTTGAATTACTAACACTCGATTAAGGCCTACAATTCAACAAGAGGCATTCCAACAGTTTAAGTGAAGGCAGTGTTTCCTCTGAAGCCAATTAATAAGCAACAAACCTTTGGCTGAGGTGATCCAAATGTGTAGCAAGTAAGTCTTACAACATTCTGTAAACCATCAAGCTATCCCTGCAGTGAGTATGTGGAGAGGAAAAAGAGAAATAAATGCACAAACTTTTGGCATGAACCTCAAATCAGGGTCCAAGTAATTTTACGTTTTAAGGGGAACCTGCAGAGGTGGCTTTTGTTTGGTCTGACAGTGTGTTTGACCCCAGTTCTACAGTGTGAAACACCCAGCTGTACAGTATGAACCAGTATCAAGAAATGACCATAAATTCACTTCCCAGACTTCCTTTTTGCCCCCTTGCTAATTGAAGGTTGTAGTTGGCTCAGCCTTCCTTCTACCTGCCCCTGAGCTATAGCCCCCACAAGGGTCAGGTGAATTGATTTGATGGCAAATCTTTTCTGGGAAGCAGATGTAGCCCCAAGGGCTCAGGTAAATGGCTTTCCCTCCTTCCCCCCCATACAGTTCCCAAACAGAGGTTTCCTTTTCTTTACTCCATTGAAAAATTGCCAAAACCACTCCATACAGTACAGCTAACCCCAAAACAGGCAATGGAGAATGATGTTAATTTAAACTTCTGCCTTATTAAGTAACAAAACCCAGAAATAATGTGATCAAAGCCAAAAGACACAAACTTCTGCCATCTTTTTTGAGATAAAAGGAGTAAAACACCCATTAAATGAAGGAGGCTTGGACGCTTAATAAAAATAGCTAATTAAGTGTTGGAGTAACTTAGCTGTGCAATACTCAAGACTAGTCTGTCTCCCCTCCACTCTCACCCCCTCTCGCTGTGGCTCAGGCCATCACACAATGTTTTTTTCATTCTCTTCGCTATGTGCCAGGGACTGCTGTATGTACTAGGAGTATTGAAATGAACCATAGACCAGAGCCTGGCTCCAGAGTAATGTACTAGTGGCAGTGGGAATGGACAAGCAGGTATAATTTCTGGAGCTTGGAGCAGGAGCAGGTCCAGATTATTAGAATTTAAATCAACTCCCTAAAACCTGTTTAATTCTAACAAATAACAAAGGTTGAGAGCTATTGAGATCTACCCAGAAAACAACATTTGACTTAAAAGTTGGAAGTCATTACAACTCCTTAGGGCAGACACAAGGCTTTTTGGCTCTGGGAGTTTAAGCTTTTATTCTAGTACCCAGCCTCAGGTGCAACTCAATCAATGGAAGCATTACTGAAAGAAGATAGAAGTTTAAATCCAGAACAACTCGGTCTAAATTCCTGCATAATGAAGGAAATCATTTGCCCTCTGATGAGTGTGATGTAATTTAAATGAAATAAAATATGAAAGAACTATCATCATTCTTGACTGAAAATAGATGCTTTGAAATGGTTAGTTTTTACTACCCTTGACTCCCTTCTGTAGTCATCAATGTGATAAATGCTGACTGTGATTTCAATTTTACTATGACTTTATTTCAGTTTATGTTCTATCAGTAGGGATATTTTTAAGGGAAAAATATTATTACTTCCCTTTTGTTTCTGTCTAGTCAATACTAACTATTGGGGATTTTTTTTTTCCTCTCCTCATTTTAGTGAGGTATTCACAGCTTGAATAAATAAGTCACGAGAAGCTGATCCTGTGCACATTGGTAGCCAGGAAACCCCAGAAACATGGATCTAGACATCTGCTCCAAATTTCTTTGTTTTTACACTGGAAACCAACAGCCCAGAGAAGGCAAATAATTTGTCCAATGTCACAGAGCCAGCTAGTGGCAGAGCTGAGAAAAAAATCCACTGAAATTATGGTCTTCAAATTTTCTCACTGTAGCCCTCGGTTTTCCATACATGTGTCCAAAGGATCAGGAATAATAGAGCGAATGGTTAAAAAGGGTTGGAGGAGTTAAAAGAAACTTTCATTTGGGGCCAGCAGGTAGCGTGGCGGTTAAGGACGCTGGACTCCCACATGGCCAATCACGGTTCAAGTCCTGGACCTGGAGGCTTGCTCTCTCACTTTCCCACTCTCTCCTTCTCTCTTGCTCTGTCCCTCTCTGGTCAAAATTTTAAAAAATGAAATAAATGAATGAATAAATAAAAACAAAATAATTCTTTAAAAAAAAGAAACTTTCATTTGAAGAAATAAGTTTTCTACTAAAGATAACTGCACTACTTCATCCTGTACTTTCACCACAGATTGTATTATTGATTTCCTTCCCCACTACCAGACTTCCTGTAGCCATTTTAAAAACCAGTAGAACAATGTTTAGGCATTGTGCTCAGAGCCTAGAGTTGGTGAATCTTATCCCAATGTCTTTCTTCCTTAAAATAAAATTTAAAAATAACGCTTTCACTGAATAACTATAGAGGAACAAATTAGTAAAACGAGACCCCACTTGTCATTGTCGACTTATGTAGGGGAGAGTGGAAACCAAATATCGGCCACCACAAGTCTTCTCAGAAGCAGTATCTAGATTTGAGAATAATGAATTAACTCTTGGTCTCAGAAAAATACATTAAAACTGCTTACAGCGAGAAGGTTAATTAACTTTTCTATTTCCCCCTTAAGATATTTTAACCGAAAATAAGTTACAATTCTAGCACGGATTAAACATAGATATGTCAAAGCTAGTTAGTTGCCTACACAACAGCCATTCTCTCCTTATGAGCAAACAGCAATATTATGAACAAGGAAATGGGCCCATCCAAATATGTATATGACCTCCTTTCCAGTGAGGGGATGTTTTGTGACAGCATTATAATGGATAGGATGTGAGCAGAAATGACAGAAGGAATCCCAGAAAGTTTCCTATGTCCAGTATTAGCACTCTTACTTTGCCCTTTTCTCCTCCAGATTTTCTTATCTGAACATGAGCAACTGTTGGCATTCCACAGGTCACCCTGAGATCATGAGGCTAAAATACCCCAAAGACTGTAAAGCAGAAGCTGGAAAGGCCTTAGGTATTTGGTGGCATCGGAAACCCACTGCATCAACCTGAGTGTCCATCCCCAGATACATTTTACATGAGAGAAAAATAAGCCCCTATGATCTTCAAGTCACTGTCTTGTGGTAGTGGTAGTTGTTGTTCATTTGGCCTTTTACTATCTGTGACGAGCAACCAAACAGAATTCACAAGCAAGAGGCAAGCCAAGGTACTGTAAATGAAGCTAAGCTTAAAAGCATTTCCTGTGTAACAGGAAGCATTATCTGCCAGACATCTGCCTAAGAAAGCTTAGCCAGGTGAGATTTCCCCACTTTTTAATGTTTTTCCAGCTCTGAAAGTTTGGAAAGTGCACATGAACAGTAAAGCATGTGGGCAGTTATCCAAGAAGAATCATTTTATGTTTGCCCAGCACTGTACAATGAACAGTGCTGGATATATGTTGTCAACGATTCAATATTCCTAAGAGGCAACTCAGTAACAGAAAGTTAAAAGTCAAACCATTTTCTAGAGGGACTTATTGTATATGAAAAGACCATTTAGGCACACTTTGAGATCGTTTTCAGACTTGCCTCTGACTGTAATATTAAATGACATCCACACCTACCACCTCTTTGCTTAGTCTCTGCATCAGTTCTTAGGCAATATAGACTAAAAAGCATGAAACCACTGGGTCTCCATTAGGACTTCCCAAAACCATACAGAGCATAGGAAGTGTGCATTGAGCACATTTGTATATGTGTCAGGTATAGAAAGCAGCAAAACTTAAGCAGAGCATGTCTTTTGAAGTCTTGAAGTTGACTAATGAGCTAGGTGGGAAATGGCACAAAGAGTGTTTCCCTCTGGCCTCGGCAAGATGGAGACAAGCAGCCAAACTCAGGAAATCTACTCAGTGAGGAACTGGGCAAAAGGAGGGGATCTGTTGGGCTTTCAAAGGCATGCAGACAGCGATTAAATGACACAGTGGCCCCCTGAAATGCCAAGAGTGTGGCTAGAATGCCAACTACCTCAGAGACCTTCACTAAGGATGTCAAATAGGAAGGGCCAAGAGTGACCAGTGATGCTGACAGAAATAGTTTTTTGAGAGATTTTTGCTATAGGGCACATGCACTCTCTGGAAAGAGAGAGAGAGACAGAGAAACAGAAAGCGAGAAATCACCCTCCGGGGGTATGGCCATGTCACAATCCCTTCTCTTCCATTCTTCTTTCAGGATCTTGGGCATGCACGCACATGCGCCTGGTGTGAGTTTAAGCTACTGGGTCTGGGACTCGAACTGGAGTGGAGTACATGGGAGTCCAGTGCCATGGGACTATATTACACCATCTGCTGGTCCCAACAGATAAAATATTGTGATTTATCTACAGCATTCCTGATTTCCACATGCAGGCTGGTAGGCCACACTCAAAACTTATATAATATGGTAGAGATACACACCATATCCTATCAGTTAGCCAAGGGAAATGAAGGTTAAAGAGGTTAAAGGTTAAATAAATTGCTCAACATCACATAGCTCTTGTGACAGCCAGTTGATACTCAAACCCAAGGCTGTCTGCCTCCAGAGCCCACATCTACAACTCATATGTCCTGTGAGATCCCTAAAAGGAAGACTTTCCAAAGTTGGTGACTATTGGCCCTGATACATGGTGGATAGACAAAAACTGAAGCAAGTTATGTTTTTGCTCTGTTAAGGCTGGTACAAACCTTACAGTTGATAGTAATTTATTTGAGCTTATCAGAATGTTGAAAATAATTCATGGATCCCTCCATTTCCATATGCAATAAGGTACAAAAATCTAAAGACTTTAAGTTGGAAAACAATAGAGAAGGAGAAATTAACCGCAGATGGATTTGCAGGGAGGAGGGAGAAATCACTATCAGAGAGATGTGTACAATGTCAAGTGATTTCTTTCTTTTTTATTCCCTAAATAGTAGCTTTCTCTATTCTCCAAAACCTGTTCTTACCCTAATTTCCTAAGGTCTGAGGTCCAAATTTTAGCATATAGCCATACTGCCCTGAAAAGCAATAAAATGCCTTTATAAAATTTAGCTAGAGTCTAAATCTTGTGGGATAGCTTCCCACTCTCCCAAGGGAGCTCATGTATCAACATAACAGACCAGTTCAGAGAAATAAAGGAATCACCTAGGAAAGTTTTGTCAATTTATCCTGGTAAGGATATATTTATTACCCTCTAGATTACTCTCTTAAATTGCTCCAGAAAGGAACTTTAATTATGATCCTTCCTTCTTCCCTCTCCTCACCTTTTGTAATAGAAGGCTAGTCATATTTAGTTGTCCCTTAGTATCCACAGGAAATCGGTGCCCAAAATTCTTGAATGTTCAAATCCCTTACATAAAATGGTATAGTATTTGTGCATGACCTACCCACAAGCTCTGGTAACTTTAATCATCTTTAGACTACTTATGATACTTAATACAATGCAAATGCTATGTAAATAGCTGTTATATTGTATTTTTCAAATTTTGTATTACTTATATTGCTATATTGTTTTACAATATTTTATAAAGTTTATTTTATGGATTTATTCAGTGAGAGAGAGTGACAAGACGAGAGAGAGAGAAAAGCACCCCCAGCAGAGTCTTCACACCGCAATTTACCTCCAGCATCACTCAGCCCTGAGCGTAGATACACACAAGCACTCCCGGCATGCACAGGGAGGTCTCACAACGTGAACCTAACTTTCCCATGTGGGTCTTGTGAAATTGCTGCTGGATCATGTTTTTAAAATATTCTTGATCCACAGTTGGTTGAATCTGCAGATGCAGAACCTACAGGTATGGAGGACCAACCTTACTACCTGAGTAATATGACCATACCACAAATTAGACTATGCTTTCTGGAATAAGGAATGTATACCTTTTAAAATAAATAAATGGACTCAATGTATGACACACATAAGGCAACATCAGTAATTACATTTAAGCTTTAACAGTCTTTTGGATTCACCTGGAAAGTATGATAGAACCAAAAATCCAAGTATAATACCTGTCTTCCCACAAGAGAAGATCCAAGCTGAGTCTTACAAAGTGATTCTCAACTCTGAAGCCATGTCAGATTCATCTGAGAAGCTGGTACAACTAGCCAGGCCCACTTCCCATGAGCTTCCAATATACGGTCTAGGTTGAGAATGACGAGCTAGAAAGAAAATGGTGGTCTATGGAAGCTGGAGTCACCTGGGTACTTGGGAACCTCTCAAAGAGGGAGTCACCAACACCAGCACAAACCAGATCATTCTGCTCATTATGGAAGTGCCTTGGGTCACTGGCACTCTGCTCTCCTCGGTGAATGAATCCCTGTGGCCCTGGGTGACCAAGTCAACACCAACTGGTATTCATGCCAAGCAGCACAGCACATTTCCTGTGCTTGTTTCTCCCTAAGCCTCTCAGGCTGCAACATTGTTCAGAGGCATAAACTAAACCAATGGGGCGGTGAAGGCCATTGAGGTAATAACACCTTCCAACATCAAGGAACATCTTGCCTATCGTGCCCCTCTTAGAATATGTCTTAGGTGTAGATGACGTAGCCCGCTAATAACGATCACACTGATTTTCTGTTGTGTGGCACCAAACGCTTTACATAAATTATGTCTAATTATGTCTAAAGAAGGGATTATAGATAAGAATATAGAACTTCCAAGTGCTTAGGTAACTTATCCAAAATACGCAAAGTTAGAACCAAAGTCATCTGGCTCAATACCCTGTGTATTCCCGTGTCACATGGCCAGTTTTAATTTTTATCTTCTACAGTTTCATCCCCATCTTGATATTAAAAAGAACATTTCTGGGGAAATGGAGGTGGTGGGGCAGAAGGAGCGGTGCTAAGTCATTTCTACTTCAATGGATATGAGCGTGCTGACTCCCGTTCTACTGGCAGAGAAAAGGAACTGGGGCACAGGAAGAGATCAGCTGCAGTACTTTGGAGACTCAGAAATTACATAGCAGCAACCATGGCGAAGGAGGGTAGAGAGGGAAGAGGGGAGGGAGTGTCCAAAGAGGTCGGATAAGGCCAAGGTAAGTGGGCATGTACACACTTTATAGTTTCTTCTTCCTTAGCTCCTCTTCTTGGCTTCTGCCAAGCAAAACTCATTTCATTCTTACAAGAATTAGCCAGTTCATGGGAAGTCCAGAAGGCCTACGGCAATGAAGTGATTTCCAGTTCCACAGTATCATCTTCAGAAACCTGGTCAGGAAGCTGGCGAGCACGAGATTACGAGAGGAGGAGGTAGAGCATTCTGGAGCCGAAAGTGTTAAAAAGAGTAAATACAAACAAGTTAAATTTGACTCTATGCTGACTGCGATTCCACTGTTTATGACCCTAGTTGGAGAACAGGCCTTTGTCCATGGAAATCAAGTGCAGAGCCAGCTCCCGCACTCAAAGTAAGCCAAGAAGCATTAAGTTTGACCATGCAACCTTCCCTAGAGTGGGTGAAGTCCTTCCCCGCTCTCCTCCTCTTATCCAAACAAGAGGAGGTTGGTGCTTGTGCAGATAGGGGACTTCCCTGGAGACAAGATCTACACACTGATTCTCAGGCCCCTCCTTTGGCATAATGAAAAGCCAACCGCAGGAAGCCAGTGGTCAGACAGACTTTCCCATCATACCCAGTTAGCACCACATCAGGTCAGAAGGGTTCTCTGGAAGCCAATACAAACAGAGCCAGGCACATTTTCCCTCAGGGGTGTCCTCTTTTCAGGGCCAACGTGACATCCACATTGGTACTGGCTGGCTGCTGCCCACACATCTACGCTGGTGAGCCAAGCCCTGCGGTCGGTTTTCAGTTCTCCCCAAGCCTGTTCCATCAGCAGAGACTTAGAGTTAGAGGGATCCTGTGAATTAGGGAAGAGGAAACTCCCTCCTCTGTACTCTCCCTGCTGCCCACACCTAAAGGCGAAGGGAGAGAAAAATAATACACCGGGGGATGGAAATGATGCCTGAGGAAAGTGTACTGGACAAGAAAGGCCAGGATAGGGTGCTAATCAGGCAGGAATCAGAGATCCTTTTTTTTTTTAAGAAACCAAAATCTGTTTTCATGCACTTTCGAACTCCACGTAGCAAGCCCTTAGAGGCACCAAGAATAGCCTCAATCATTAGGGCTGTCCACAAATCCCGCAATAGAAGAGTCAAGAGAGGCAAGATAGCCAAAACTGCTCACAGCAATGACTAGCACCCTTTCTGGTCTATCTTATTAGGGGACATCAAAAGTTTGTGGAAACTAGAATTAAAGTATGTGAGTTTATTTTGGTGGAACAAAGAGAGGAACCTGCTATCCATTCACAGTTTTTTTCATAATACACAGTTTCTGAAAAACTTATGTTTCTATAAGCTTATGCCCCAGATGTATCAGGCACTATGCTGGATGGTTTTCAAGGATAACCTCATTCACTCCCTCACGACTAATCTGTAAAGTGGGTTTTATTGTCCCCATTTTTCAGATGAGGATACTGAGGTTTCACGAGCTTTGGTAATTCACCCACAAAGTTCGGCTCTCTGCTGGGTATCTGTCATACCTGGCTTCATTTATCTCGGGGCATGTAAGGGCTTTTGGAAGTCTTGTCCTGTGCCAGGAAGGAGAGTATGTAGGTCAGTTTTTGCCTGTATTCCCCTCGCAGATCATGGTGCTGGCACAGAGCTTTTGCCAATCAACTTTTTTGAGAAAATGAAAGTGGTCATTTTGGCCCCTACTTAGAGGTGAATTACCTTCCACATGTTGGAATCATGTTGGAATTCAAGAAAGAGTAACACTCAAGACTGGAAAGCTTGTGTAGTGTCAGGTTACGAGATTTCTAAGTGTTTGGTAAATGAATAAATGATCTTTCTCTCATGTGTTTCAAAGAAAGATCAGCCTCCTTTCTTTTACCTCCTCCTTCCTTGGTTTTCTGTATATATAATTCCAAGTCTTTGGTCTTTGCTTTTAAGCTACTGGTTTGCAGAAGTGAGGCCTGAAGATAAAGCCTAGCCATACAAAATCAGGCATTCAGTAATTCCCTTGTTCAAAAATCACTGTGATCATTTTTTTAATCTCATGATGTATTTTATCCTCTTACCTATATTTATTTCCTTCCCAGTAAAGAAACAAAAAAAATTTTAATGAATCTACGAAGTTTCTAGCTTCCCTTAAAATCTGAAGATTCTTCTTCCTCTTTTGTAGGAGAGACATTTCTACAAATATACCTTCTTTAAAAATGTATTATACATGATTTTCCACATTCAAGACTTAGAGTGTTCTCCATTTGGGGAAGATGTTGAATGCTGAAAATAGATACATCTGCCATAATATTGAAACTTTAGAACTGAAGCGTTTGTCCAAACTCACAGGCCAGCTTTTCAAAACAGTGCAGGTAGTCCCTCTCCAGCGTGGCCATGGTTAGTTTTGTCAGCACTTAGGAGGAGGAGGAGGCCATTTTTGATCCTGATTCGCCACCTGGCTATACTGCACTGCTGACTTCCGTACCTGCCCACAGCAATATGCGTTGGCTTTGGCATGCGCAGGGCCACGCACGGCATCAATGGAGCCCATTGTTTCCCAGCTGGGCACCTGCACAGCAGGCTCAGACAATGAGGCCATACCAGGAGCCCCTCCTCTCTCCTCAGGGCACCCACTGTGAAAGAAAACTTGTTGAGGCCTGGAAGCCCACTTTCATCATAATTAGGTAGCTTGGCCAACAGTTAACCACCAACGTCTCAGATGAACACACAAAACTACTTCCAAATCTCAGGTACCTGCAAAGCCATGGAGCAAGGCGGTTAGTGCTGGTTCTGTGCTCTCCTCAGCACTGAACAGCACTAGATTTGAAGACCGCAGAGCACTACACAATGCTACAACTCTGCCCTGTGATTCTAGATGCTTTAGTTTTCACAAGGGTACAAGACACCCTTGGACCATCCTCAGATCTGTGAGATCACCATGAGACAAATCTGATAACCTACCTGGACCAGGTCTTAGTGAGAACCAAAAGACACAGGATTCCACACTGAAAAAGACCTTCTTTCAGGAGGTGTTAGTGCTATTAGGACAACACAAATGATTCTGCTTAAAAATGTTTTTCTCTTTTTTAGCTTTTATTTACTTGTGTATTTATTTGCATTTAAAAGACACAACTGAGAGCTTATGACCATGGTTTTGTAATCAGGCATATGTGGGTTCTAACCTTGTGTCCATCACATCAATGATGCATGAATTTGGAATAAGTTGTTTAATCTCTGAACTTTCTCTTCTCATCTGTAAAATGGGAATAACTATACCCATTATTGAGAATTTAATTAAATAATGTCTGGAAGATCTACAGCATGGTTCCCGATCCATAATAATAAGCCTTTAATGCATTGTAGCTAAGTCTCTATTGCTTTGATATAAATCCAATGGTGAATTATTTTTTTAAATGGTGGTACAGGGGCCAGCAGGTGGCACGGTAAGGTGCTGAATTCCCACATGGCCAATTGCAGTTTGAGTCCTAGACCTGGCAGCTTGTGTGTGCATGCCCCAAATCCCAAGAAGGGAATATAAGAGAAGGGGTTGCAGTGTGGCCACCCTGGGAGGTGATTTCTTGCTTTCTCTCTCTGTGTCTATCTCTATTTAGTGGTACATGCACCCTATGGCAAAAACAAATACAAATTTATAAATTATGGTAGAATAATAGATAATATAGTGACTTTAAAATGTCTGCCCTAACCAAAACGTAGAGGTTTATAATTTTGAAACTGAAATTGGTGACCAAACTAATACCTCACACAAATCCTAGAAAATACAGAAGATCAGTGGTTGCTTTAATCCCTAGTTTAGATTAGGTGTTTAGAGAATTCTGAAATATTCAAGCCTATAAGAATAAAAACAAAAAGTTAAGGAAATTATTTCATTAGGCCAAAATTTAAGACATACAGTAAGGTAAGCAATTTGGGGCTGCTATTCATATGCTATTCTTTTTTAAACACGCTGTTTTTGTTTTTTAGAATTTTAACTTTATTTATTTATTTTAATTGAACAGAGACAGAGTGAGAGAAAGGGAAAATGAGGAAGCAAGCTGTCAGGACTGGGACTCGAACCATGGTTGGCCATGTATGAGTCCAGCGTCCTTAACTACCACGCCACCTGTCGGCCCCTCATATGCTATTTAAATCTGTTATTTTTTTTTTTTAATTTTTTTTTGAAGAGGTTTTTTCGCTATAGGGCGCGTGCGCTCACCATACAGACAGAGACATAGAGACAGAAAGCGAGAAATCACCCCCCAGGGGGGATGGTCACGCCGCAATCCCTTCTCCTCCATTCTCCTCCCGGGATCTTGGGCACGCACGCACACGTGCCCAGCGTGAGTTTTAAGCCACCGGGTCCGGGATGCGAACCGCGGTCAACTACGTGGGAGTCCAGCGACATAGCCATTACTCTAACTGCTGGTTCCCCCCTTTATATGCTATTTAAATCTGTTATTTTCTACTATGTGTTTGGACCAATCACATCATCTCTCTGTGCCTAGGTTTTCTCATGTGTAGTATGAGAGTATTAATAGTACTCACCTTTCATGAGTCTTATGGAGATTAAATAAGATAACACAAGTAAAATACTTAGTACATGCAGACTCAATAGTCATTCAACAAATGTTATCCATGTACACTCTTACTTGCTGCTAACAACAAAGATGTTTCACTCTCATTTGAAAGGCTTCCCACCCTTTATCATCCTCTATAGATCCCTTTGTTACTGTTCATGGGAAAATCTTGATATTGGTGCCCTTGTGGTGATTTCTAACATGTGCTATTAATTTGACTTATTTCTCCACACAGACCCCCTTTAATATGGATGTGTGCGCCCTAAGACTTTTTGCCAGAGGGGTACCCTAGCAGGAACCTGCTTCAGAAACAAGAAAAGGCACCAAATTGAAGCAACCCATGTGGATTTTATTAGCAGCAGGTAACACACTCCCGATTTAAACAGCACTTTCAGCCAGGCCATAACCTGGAGCAGAACCTAGTTTTGATTTCAAGGCTATCCAGGCAAGAGGGAAATGTGAAAATTAATGTAATCTCTGCCAGGGATATCTCTTCTCATGGAGGTGATATTGTTCCAGAACTCCCCAGCTTCAGTGGTATACCATTTACCCCAAACTTCAAAACAAATATGGGAAGCTTTCTGCTGAAGGAATTGATTTATATGCTAATTTTATAAGAAAAAAGTAAATGTAGTTACATTTTAATTGATTAAATTAAGTTTAGAAAAAAGGTAGATGAAATAGGAAATTCTTCATAAAACTGAAAATACATGCTGTATTTATGAAGAACACAAATGCATCAGAAAAAGTCAAGAACGTTTAAAAATTATTTTTTTATTTCTACTGTATTCTGTCTACTCTAATTAGTCAATTAGTTAAGAATTAATTTAACATTGTAACTATCTGTGGAGCTTGATCTAAAATGTAAAATCGATATAATACAATTTGTTTTGATCTTAATCTTTTACTTATAAATTAAATTACATTCTGCTTATCCTTTTGCCTTTTTTTCCCTAAGTTAGTATGATTCTTGCTTTTCTCAGTCGAAATTGCACATGTTAAAATATCTGGGTTCATTACAGGTGGTTGATTTCATCTAGTGTATATATGGAGTTTCTTCCAAAATGATGAAGGCAAAGAACACTATTATTTTATTTTCCTTCTTTTATCCTGCCTGTGTCAGTAATAGATATAAAATGAAATAAATTTTATGTAATCTTTTGACTTCTTCTTTTATTTTTTTGAGAGAGATTTTTGTTTTGGGTATATGTACTCGCTTGAGAGACAGAGATAAAGTGAGAAATCACCCCCTACCCCCAGCAGAGATGGCCATGCTGCAGTCCTTTCTCATCCATTCTCCTCTAGAGGTTTTCAGTATGTATATACATATGCCCAGCATAAATTTTAAGCCATTGGGTCCAGGACTTGAACTGCTGTTGGCCGTGTGGGAGTCCAGTGACATAATCACTAGGCCATCTACTTCTAATATGGGTGTTTTCTTAAAACTTTTCAATGGAAAACAGAGTTTATGCTTACAAAAAAAGACAGGGTATCTTTATCTGTGTTATCATTATCTAAGAACCTTAATTATTTTCTGGATTATGAATCAACCTCAGCATAACTTCATGGTTAAGTTAATGATAAGGCCAAAAATATGCCTATATATTCTGACATCTGCACTCTTATAATTCCAGTTTCCATTAAGTGTTGCATGGAGTATGCTTTAATAGACATCAACTCTTTCTTGATTCTACCATTGCCTTCTATTTAATAAAGCAATGGATAGTTGCAAGGTAGTTAAGAAATGGGGATATTTAAACATACTGGATATTGGTAAAGTACTGGAAATAACAGGTCACTGATGTAATTTTATCTTTACAAATAATACAAAGAACTGCAGTATAAATGGATGCTGAGCTAAATTTTTGTTTTAAACTATTTTAATTTTTTTTTCTTATCAATGATAAAGATCCATCATTGCCATACATCTTCTTTGTTTCTCTGGCTAGATAGGCTGGCATGTTATTTTTGCACCAACTAAAAGAATCTGATTTTGGAATACGTGGTGAAAATGTGAGCAAGAGTAATTGGGAGAAACATAGGTGCTCAGTGTAAGGGTGATCTGACTTGGGATTCTCTGTCTTTTTCAGAAAAGTCTCATTTCCTTGCATACATTTTGGGATGCAAGGCCACCGGTAGAGATGGTGAGTATGGCTGCAATATGACCCTGGGCCATAAAACAAACAGATTCCATGCATTTTCTACAATGACCACACTGGTGGGGTTGGGGAGGCACTGACTGCTTCCGTCCAATAACAAGCCTCATAAATAATAGTGACTCTGAGCTGTATACAGCTCCCAGCTATTGTTGTTCAGTGTGAAGGTCCTTCTCCTGGTCACGTTCCCTATTTGTTAATTCTTTCTGCTTAACCCAGTTAGGACACCTGCCTGCCATGTCTGGATCCACATGGATTTTTTTACCTCTACAGTAGAAGACTGAGCACCAGAAAGGCTTCTTCATGCAATCTACCCATAGCAGTGCAAGTTCTCCATCTCCATCATTCCTCAAAGTGTATTATTCAGGTTCTCATGTGAGTTACTTTGACCATATCAAAATCCAGCAGTGGAGACTACCTACCCCAGAAGAGGCATTTTGTCTATGTGAAATAAGGGGCCATTTTGGAGGAAGAAGTAGTATGAATATCATTAGAAGTACCTACTCTGAACAGAAAAGGCCATTTTGGACAATGTAAGTTTGGGACCTGGTGAGTGAGGAGTGAATGCACAATGTAAAAAAAGGGACTCTACAAAGGGAAGGGGCCTAGAAGGAAAGATGTTTTGCTTCTTTTCCTGTGTGAGCAGCTGGTGTGTCTTGTAAAGACTCATGGGGGCCCTTTATATGGTGTTTGGAAAGCTGTATATCTCAGGCTTATCCCAGCTCTCCAAGTTCATTTTGGATTTTATATTCTTATCCAATCCTCACCTTAGGAGGAAAGAAGGGAGTTCTGTGACAGGAGCACAGATGGCAAACATCAGCTTGTCAGGGGAAGGACGGGAGGTCAGCCACTGCTGTCTTGTTTTCTTCTCTTCTCTCCTCAGCTTCTTCGGTTCAATTCTCTTAACTTACTCTATTTCAGTAAATGTCCATTCCTTGCCCATCCTGAGTGTCTCCTATAAAATAAAACTACTTAGAAGATGAATACACATAGGAAATCAGTGCTTTTCTCTCCTTACAAAGAAAGAAAAACATTAACATCATCTGAAAGAACTTTTAGAAGGTAAGATAAGATCACGTATAGGTGTGCCGTTTCCACTTAAGGAAT
>NW_006203092.1:1113265-1188265 GCF_000334495.1 Tupaia belangeri chinensis | reverse complement strand
CTGGCAAAAAAGAGAGCGAGTCTGCCCTTAAAAAATACTGTGTCCTGTGAGGTTGGTTTGTTCATCTAATAAGTCAGAGATACATGAGGAGCTTGGCTGAGATGATCTGTTTTCTACCAGGGCAAGTAGCACAGAAATGACTGGACTTACTTTTGAACTTGCACTGCTCAGATCCCGCTGTGCTATTCAGCATTGGGGCTATCAAACTGAATGGGCTAATCAAATACAATTCTCCAGCCCATAAGCATTGTTCTAAAGTATTCATTATTAAATGATATGCTGTGAGAACAATTGACAGTTTATTTTATTAGGCCATGCCTGGGAGAAAGGGGTCAAGGGGCTTCTCAAGACAGCCTACCTTGTGTCACTAATTCTGAAACATTTTCCTTCTAGCAATGCATCCACTCGATGGGATTTGGGGGGCTGTGCAGGGGCCTAGCAAGGGGGTGGGGTACAAAGTAAAATCAGTCTCCATTCACCTTCCAGCCCTCAGGAAAAACTAAATCAAATATATATTTGAGGTACCATTCCTTAAAAATATCCATCTGCATCTAATGGGCTTAATTCATCCACAGGAAAATTAATTTCTTAAAATTCTATATTTCCCTTTGCTCTGGTTCTCAGTTTAAAGGTCAGGTAAAATGAAAACTTAACAAGATTTACTATTTTGTGTTGTTCCTTAAAAATTGAACTTTGATTTTAATCTATCAGTCCAAATACATTCAATAGTAACTCTCTGTTCAATCTTCTTGATGAAAAAAAAAAATCCAACTACACTGTCATCTGTTTAAAGTAGATAAATCATATCCTATCATTCATGAAATAAACAAACAGGGATGAGAAGTGGTGGAAAGACTCTGGGAACACGCTCTCCAACTGGTCAGATGTGTACTGTAGGAGAAAGTAAATTCCTATGTTAAAGTTCAAAAGTGTGAAATATCCAACATCCACTATACGGACATTTCAACAAATATCTGCTGAATAATGAGATAGACTCACTCTCCACTGTGGATATGGAACTTTCCAGAAAAACTACCACCACCATCAATAACAACAACAACAACAACAAAAAAGGTAAGACAGTTTTTTTAAGCCAAGTCTGCCTCCAGGAGAATTTGTTGTGTTTGCTTGTTCTTACTATTTGTTGTTATGAAAACCAGAAATGAGTTCAGCTTGCACCCCAGGTGGGAAGTCAGAGAGGGGGAACCTGTGTAAGTTGAAGTTTGTCACAGTAGGCAGAACAGTCGCTTTGCAGCCCAGGCCCATCTCAGGGTGCACTGCTTCACAGCTACACTGTAAAGTGTTAAAAATCCTCCCACCCACCCCAGAATATATATATATGTATATTAAAAAAAAATCCCCTGTCCATCTCTCAGTACACAAAAGGACCTCATCACACTGCAAAAATAGCAGTACCCACTTTGGTCAATTAAAACAAACAAACAAACAAAAAGCATACATTATTTTTTTTTTAAATCTGTGTACTTACCTATAATAACCAATACAGCTAAAAGCACTACCTACATAGGCAAAACTTGGTATTGCATAATTCGTATAAATTTGAAACCCCTCCCCCCCCAAATATTAATTGGAAGATGAAAAACATGAAAGGTTAATAGAAAAAACACCAAAATACTGAAAATATTGCTGGTCGATTACAATTTTTAAGCGGCAACTATACACAGCCATGATATGCTTTATAAATGTGAGATAAAGGTATAACTGTCTAAAAAATCCATGATGTCACACATTTTTCTTCGTCTGGAGTACAAAATATTTTGTCATAAAAATGGTAAAGATTTAAAATGATAATAAATGCAGCAAAACAAGTGTAGTGATGTCACTTTTTGTTTTTTTGTTTTTTTTTTTGTTTTTTGTATTTTAGATTTCAAGGCAAGGCACGTAATGTGGACATTATATCTTCGTGCAAATTAGGATTACTGGAAAGAGTATTTTTAATTAAAATTTTAAGAGACATAGAGGCAAAATGTGTCTGCCCATGCACACTACGGATCTGTCAATACAAGAAATTTGTTGAACAAGGCTAATGTCTGAAAGCACCATGCAAGTTTTCAGCACCCTGATTACATTTGTTTTCTCAAGAGTGCGTTTTTATATCCTACACCCTGGCGTTCCCAGTTTGTAAACTGTAAGCTTTACCCTTGTGACATGGATTTGCCTGTCTCTTTGTCTCTATAATGCAGATTTTATAGAACCTTTTGTACACCCTATGGGTTCTTGATGCAACCAGTAATTTTAAATAAATAAATTCTACCTCCAAGGAGGCTGCAGCTAAACCAACATAAGTGCTGTGTTTTCATTAATTTTTTTTTCCTCAAGCACATGATTTGTCTTGATTTAATGCCTTTTTAATGCCCTCAAAAACTGAGGAGAAAATAAATTCGTTCAAAATTATTTTAAATTCTTTTTAATCCCCTCAATTTAGAGTCCAAGGGCTGAAGGACTTATAATCATGATTCCCCTTTAGATATAAATTTATAAATTGCACTTGCCTCTGTTAAGTGTTTCTTTTGTGGGGAAAATATTATATTAATTTTTTACTGTTGCATGCAGAGATAACACTTCACCTACATAGAGGCATTTCTTCCATAGAGCCTTTGTGTTCAAACTGTTTTTTTTTTTTCTTTTTTCTTTTTTTTCCTTTTTTTTTTTTTTTTTTTTAGATTTTAAACTGGGTTACACACTGGAAAAGGCTGGGTTAAGGGCCAAAATTTAATAAATCTGTACTGATAACTAAAGGCTACAGAGATTTTATGTGTTTTTTAACTTTTAGAAATCAGAGTGCTTATAAAATGGCTGGCTCATGGCTCTGTCACCCAGCACCTCTGACGCCGCCTCCTAGCCTTCGTTGGTGAGATAACCAGGAATAGTGATTCCATGCGTAAACAACAAGAATACTAAACCAATAAAACTAGCTTATCATGCAAATATTAAGGCATCTAGAAAGTCAGTTAAAATATATTGTCATAGAGACAGAACATCTATTTCCCAGCGGACTTCATGTAACAAAGGCTACGTTGCAGGGGCTGCGATCTACCATCAGTGAAATATCATCGACCCTTTTTTATGTCATTACAGTTTCAACCTTAAGGGAATTAGTGATTGTAAGTGCTGCAATTGCTGGTCTATTATCTTCTTTCTTCAGTTTCTTTGCTTTCTCCCTTTGTTTTGTTTTGTCCAGTCTTCCTTTTTTCCATGTTTTTAAAAAATTTCTTAAACCGTTGTTGAATTTCTTTTTCCCTCAGTTGCTTGTTTCTGCTTGAAGGAAAGGCTCTCCAATTATGTTCAAACTGTAATTTTGGACATTGGCCGGTAGGATGGGTGTCCTATTTGACACTTGGAAAGGAACCAAACTAGCCCAGGTACCAGGACTGTTGAGAGGGACAGCAAAGAGGAGGGGGAAAAAAAAAGAAAGAAAAAACACAACGTTAAAATTTACAACAATATTAGAAATACAAATTCCATATGCAACAAACTACTACTATACTTTTTTAAAAAAATTATAATCTGCGATAAACATGGTAAATTATGTATATATACCTATAGATACACCCTGACCAATTTCGATTAGGGAAAGTAATACTAATTGTGAGCAGAAAAATCTAGAGTAGGACACACACACACACACACACACACACACACACACAATTGTTAAGTTCTGATTGAGGATATTCTTCTTAATAAAGTAAATATTTGGTCCATTTTGATGGAAATGCGATATAATTTTTTGTTTGTTTAAAAAAGAGAAAGAAAGCAGCAATCTACAATGATACCAATATAGTTTGCCTATTTGAGTCTAACCTTGTTTTACCTTTAATTCACGGGCAATTCGGTAGTAAAATAAGGTTTGGATCTTTACCTGTCTATTGGATTGAATAAACTGAGAAGGTGTAATGAGAGATAGTTCCTTTCTCCTCATAACAGGACAAATATTTTTTTTTTTAAATTTGTAGGGTAGGCTCATGCCTGACAGGCAATTTTAATGATCTAACCATTAAACATATGTTAGTTGGAGAGTTTTAGTAAAGACTAAACAAATGAAAATCATAGAACCAAAATGGAACATGTTTTTTGTTTGTTCTCTTTGGAATACTGATATAAGGAAAACATGTATAGGAAGCGACCAGGTCTCTCTTTATGTTTATTTAGTTCTGTAACTCTCCAGTGGTTTTCTTATCCTCTTCTGTGATGTAATTACAGATACGTAATTACCAGAGTTTTTTTTTTCCAATTCATAGTTTTTTAAATTGGCTGGGAACAGAAACCTGAGCATTCTCTGCCCTGCCCTATCAAGAACGATTCTGCTTCTGAGCTGCTCTGACTTGGGCAGTTCAGGGTGAGAGAGTGGAAGACTGTGTTGGAGGAGGTAGTAGATGAAATTCCTTGTTCTCTCCAATCAGCTCTACTTACTTTTACCTTGGTGGACTTGGATTGCCCGGAGCAGGGGGTGGGGAATATTCTGAAAAATAGTTCTCTGGTCGCTACTGCATAATCTCCCACTTAAGAAGGAGCGTGTGGAGGAAAACATCATGCCTATACAACGAAACTACCACACACCATGCATTTTAGGGTATGCCTGATCTGTTGTATTGCTTGTCTCAACACTCAGAATGAACGTCAGCTAAATAACAGCTGCATAAATAATCAAGAACCTAGAAAACATCAGACAACTCCATACCCAGTTGTGTCATGGTCTGGCATGGAAACATACTTTTAATGTTTTACATTTCATTTAGTATCCTTTGTTTTACTTTTGGAGCCATGAGATGGACACTACTATTATGGCTATCAAATTAGACATGCTCACCTGTTCATATTTTAATTCTAAAGACAGAAAAACTTTCATAGAGTATTAAGTTAAAGGAACAATTTTGGATTAAAAAAAAAACTTCATTCTATTTTATTTTTAATCTGGTAATACCTTTGCCAAAAATGAATTATAGCTAAATGTCTAGGTACATATTTCTGAGTTAATATTTGTACAGAAATAAAATCCCAATGACCTTCTATGCTCGTGAAATTTTATGATTAGACTATAAGCTCCACGACATCGAAGTCCATTTCTCTTTTTGCTACCCATCTAGTATAGTACCTAGCACATAGTATTCAATCAATTTTTGTATAAACAAACATCAACCAACTGTTTCAAGTCACCACCCAACTATACATTTTTAAGAGGTTTTGCTCATGATTACATATACTCATGAATATACTGTGATTTGATCTCCTCTAAAAAGGAAATAAGTATGTCTAACTTTAAAACTAGATGTACTTGGCATTAGCAACAATTAATTATGCAGGAATAATCATACTCCAACTAAAAAGATATATCCTCATTATCAAATGAAAACCATAATCTTCAAGAGTAAAAATATTTGTTATTGAAAGCTTCTCTAAGATACTTCACTGTTTTCACATATTTCTCTCTTCCCACACACATCTTCAACAATTATTTCTGTGCTTTGCACCATTGATTGAGAGCAATGTTACATAATGCATGGAGAAACTTATTTTGTCTTCATCTGTGCTTCCACTGCACTTTGTACACAGTCCGATTACAGTATTTATTACTTCATACCATAATGATCTGCCTCTGTGATTATCTTACTGACTGAAAGGTGAGTTCTGCAGAGAAAATGACCTAGTCTTATCTATCCTTATAGAGTCTGGGCATAGTGGATGCTAACTATTTCTGAACAAATAAAATTAATTACAAAACTGAATGCTCATTATTTTTAACCTGAAGTAAGAAGCATGCATCGAAAGCAAAAAGACTAGCTTAAATAGATGATCCTTGACAATAAAAGACAACATCAAGAACAAGCAAATTACCTTGAAATATTAACAAGAGTCACAAATGAGCTCAAGAATGTCATTTAGAGACTGTATGCTTTAGGGATATAAAATATATTTTAATGACTTGAAAATAAGTGTGACTCCTTAAAAGGGCAAGTCAACCAACAAATGGCAGAAATGACAAGAATTCTAGGTTTATTTTTCAATACTTTTCTTCGTTCTTTAGAAAGAACTATATTATTATTTTTTTCAAAATGCTCAGTAAAATCAAAATGATTCTAGTCACTAACAGAATTCTTGCTGCCAAATGCCCAACAAATTTAATCGAAATGTTTATTTAAACCTTTCAAACCTCCTATCCTACATTATGACCACATCGACGTTGCAGTGTGCAATATATTTGTCAATACCGTTTATGAGCCTTTGGGGAAAAATAAATCTCAAGCATTAACACTATGCAGACCCCATATATGAGTTTTATAAGTCTCTTTTTGCCAATTTGTAGGTTAAGTTCAGAACTTTAAGGTTCAGACATATTTTTAGAGCTTTTTTGATAGTCCCATTTATTAAAAAAAATGGTAAAACTAAATCAAAGCCAGTGATAACAATGTAAATAAGAATGTTTAACCACATGAAATAACCTAGATCATTTAGCTTTTAAAATAATATCTAAAATTGTATTTGTTCAAGTAAAAATATACTCATGTTTTTAACATGTCTCTTTCTATATAAATTAATGTCAATAATCACATATATGGATAAAATAAACACACGTATATATACACAAATTTGTTAAGTGTAAAATATGTTCATCCAAAAGACTGTGCTCTGTCTACTAAGAGATGTCATAATAACTGAAAAGGTTTTATTATACTCAAGGTCAAATGAAACTACCTCAGTAATTTATCTTCAAGCATATATTCACTTGGTCTTCCTTAAATTTTCCATTGCCAAATCACTTTTCTTTAAGCAAACAGAAAATAAGCATGACTGAAAGGTGAAAGCACATCTTTAGAAAATATTATATTGTCAGGAAAGTCATGATGTATTTTTCTGTGCAAAAATATATCACAACCAACAACATATATATATTCTGGCCATAACCCATTAAAAAAGAGAAAAATATTGAGTACTTTGTAAAAAAAAATTAGGCACAAAAAAGTACAAAATACTGTGATAGTTCCTTAATTCAAAGCACAACTCACGCTAATGACTTCTACTGTATGAATATAATAAAATATTTCACTATAAACAAAATATATAAATGCTGAATCAAAATCTCAAAAATAGCTGGACAAGGTAGTATGTGCCTATAATCCCAGCAACTCGGGAGGCTGAGGCATGAGGTTTGTGAGTTTGAGGTCATCCTGGGCAACATAATGAGACCCTGTTTCTTAAAATAAAAAAAAGCTTACAAATAAAATATCTGATATCAAGGATAATATTTTTGCATTATTTTGACCACATGTGTAATGGGGCTTCCCTAAAAAGGGAAGAAGCCAATAAATTCACTATTTTGACCTGAAGATGCATTATGAGCATCGGTAAGTGATAGTTTTGTTTCCTTTAATGCCAAGTCTACTTCTGAAGCATTGTGATTCTTTTTTAAGCATCATTCAGCAAGAAAAACAAACTCACTCGATTGAATTTCTTTGTTAAAGAAATTCACCAAATCATGTCATTTGAGCACTCACACAACAATCCTGAACAGTGTGGTTTCTAACGTAACTAACACTAAGTTAACCTACCCTTCCCCAGTTCTTCTGGGTAGGTTCTTAGATATTATTAGAGAAAATTGTTTATTGTACATTTTGGAAGAGAGCCTAATACCTGTGTGTCAATCTGTGCCAATAAAATTAAGAATGTTTAGTCAAGGAAGTAAAACTTTTCATTCTTGGGGATGCCTGCGATTGCTGCAAAGGGAAGTAAAGGCAAATCCTTCTTTTAAATTACAATAACCATTTTATTTATTTCCTACACTATCTGAGCCAGTCCTTATTTTTATCATTATCTATGAATAATGTGGCTACTTGTACAGTTGCAGTATGTATGAATACATATAATCGTTTGTGCTTAATTCCTGTAATTATTTTTAAAGCTTCTCAAAAGAGTACTTAATATCATTGGAATAAATATGGTAGTCTCATGATTAAATCAGTATGTAAAATATGAAATGGGCAATATTGTTATTTCCCTGAAAAGTTTTAATATACTGAATACTTAGACGTTTTATAAACAGCTTAACAAATGGGTTGCCAAAATGATTATCAAATAAACACAGACTATTAATAAACAAATTTTGCCATTCTTGAATTAGCTCTTAATGTTCTAATCACCATGAATGAATAGGCGAAGTAATAAAGTCTTTGACTTTGTTTGGTTCCAGACTTGATTTAATGAATTCATGTATATTTATTTGGCACTCAGTGGTTCTCATATGGTTACTGAATTAAAAGTTAAGGGCCCAATCCTTCTTGGCCTAGAAGATACATTCACAGAATACATAATTTTTACAAATAAAACTATCAAATGTTGGTTGGTTTGGCTGCCCAGAACAATTTTCTGCCTTTATTAAAAGGTACAGATTCTATTTACTGATTGTACATGCAAAGACTGACCATTTTATCCAGTTTATCCAGGATAAGAAATACGTAAATACTGGGTCATTTTTTACAAAGGATTGGGTATCATCTCCCTTCTTAATTCTTACAATAGCATCACCCTACTAAGGCTTTGACTTTGTTTTCAATGGAGACAAATATATTGAATTTCAGAATACTTGGCCACCCAGATCAACCAAGATTCTATGCATAAGTCTCTTCTACAACATAAGCTAGGTTATAACCCCAGTTTGCGTAGGGCATGGAAAATTCATTATCTGCTGAAACAAATACATTTTGCTTATTTCATATAACATGAAAACTTCAGATTGCATCTTGTGGAAAATATGCTCATTCGGACCAGTAAAAGGAATAAAAAGTAGCATTTAAATTAAACTTACTAATGTATTAAAACAAAAGCAATGGTACTTAATGCATATACTAGTTGCTAGTACATACATAGTGTGCGATTTGTCAGGCAGTACTCTAGGTGCCTGACTTCCCTTAAATCTTTGAAGCCTCATAACAAACCTATGAGAAAGTATCATTATTATCCTGATTTTACAGATGAAGAAACTGAACCTAGGAAGTTCAGTGTCTTGCCCAACACATATTGCCATTAAACCGTGGAAGCCAGGTTTTGAACGCGAGCAGTGTGGCTTTAAAATTTAATATAGTTTACCTCATCTTTTTTGTGACATACACTTTATTTTCTTTTCACTAGACTAGAATTTATATGACCATGGAATTGTATAAGAGATTATATAAATTTGGTTCATATAGCTTAGCTACAACAGAGTTCCTATGGAAGTACAATTTTTGAGCCCAAACAAATAACTATTTTATTTATCCAATTCTAGTTACTTCTCAGCTGAACTCAATATTTGTCTTTGCTTTATGTGTATACAGATGTGACTACGTCAGTAATTTGCTGATTGAGTTCCACTTCAGATGAGGCTAGACTGTAAGTGAAATACACAAAGTGCTTTACATAAGTCTTGGGTTTCTTCAACTTATTTTTCCCATTTTTAAGGATCATTATTGCCATCTGAATGATCCTATTTGCATGCAAGATGATTTCTAGTGATTATTACTATTTGTAATAATCTCTATCAGAAAGCTCCCTGGCTAGCTCTTACCTGAACTGCAAAGTATTCTTGCGGGCTCTCTGGGAAACACCGAATATCATAAACTGCAGGTGGCTCATGGAATTATTCTAACTGCAAGTGATTGCACTTCATAGTAATGAAAGAGAATCGTATTTGTTTCATAACTAAGTAGGTAAATAGCCTTCTTTATTGCTACTCCGTGGGGACCAACAGTTTTGAAAATAACATATCCAAACAGTAGGCCATCAAACCTCATTAATTTATATTCAATTGTTTCAGGCATGTTTTTATTATCAGGGCATGCTGGATTAAAATGTTAACTTTTCCATGGGTGAATATTAGCCTTTTCTAAGTAAAATAATGACATATGCCAATGAAATATTTTAGCTAGTGAAGAGCAAGAAAAAAATCCTTATGTATAGGACCACAGAAACTAAATATTCAATGTGATCATTACAATTACTGTAATTCTAGTAAAAAGTTCTTACATAATTCTAGAAGACCCTTCGCCAAAGCAATGGAGACTTAAACATAATAAAAACATATCTTCTTAAAATGTTTAGTCGAAGCATAAATAAGAAGAAAGCTCTTCCCTTCGATAGACCAAATTGTCATTTTTTTTAAAAAGTATGTTGGATCTTTTTCACATTTTAGAGCCAAAAATGAAAGACGAAGCATTGAAAGATGAAGCATTATTCTGAAGATGACTAACTAAATAAATTACAGTACACACATGCATACATATATAACAACTTGTGTAGCTGTGGGAGGTTTTAGCCAATTAAAAAAATTTTAAATGATCGGACCCAAAGTAGCTATTTGATCTCTTCCCACAGACCGTGCCACAGGGGACAGGCCCACATGTTGATTTCCAGCCTCTTTCTCTAGTCTGTATTCCTCTCTATCCCTGGGCTCCTTTTCAAAGCTATTGTTGCAAATGCTACTGCTCCTCTTATTTGCATTTGTGATTCTTCAACAGCAGACAAAATTCTCTACAAAAATGGTACTTCAAAATAGTGTCTTTCATTACAGAAAATCACCCAAAGCACACTACATTAAATAGAAATTTACGTTTTCTACAAAAGCAAAAAAAGAGGTCTTTCAAAAATGGCTTTCGTTTTAAGAGCTAAAAAAGGTATTATTTGCACAGTCACACCTCTAAAAGACAGAACTTATTTACGTCAGAATTCTGAAGCCTAAAATAATTAAGAAACTAAACTATGTTTGATATTATGCCCATTACTCTGTTCACATGTGCTGAAGATGTTCCTTCATATAAAGCAAAAGTGAACAAGTGAGAGAATAACTAACTTTTCACAATTTCTAACTAGTCAAAATTTGTTTTTCCGTTCCTTGAGCCTAAATAGGCTTTTGCCTTTCCTTTTCTAATTTATTCTGTTATCATATCTATTCATTCCCAGGCTTTGTTACCTAACTATGACTAAAAATTCTCTGCATACCTACTAACAGCAGGAGTGAACTAAGAATCAAAAAAGGTACACTAATAAATGAAGCATTTGCTGCCAAAGAAGCTGATTTGTCAAGGAAGTAAAACATATGTAAATATGGCACTTTACATAAAACGTCTACAAGTAAAGTAGGTGTTTAATATACTTCCTTTCATTGCAAAGGGTTAATCAGCAAGGTTTACATTTGGGAATTTTCTGAATCACGCTCCTCCCTCAGCAGTAGCGCTGCCAAAAATCATCTGACAGGAAACGTAAGATTAAGTTTGTCCTACCTAAGCGAACAAAGAGTGCTCTGAACAGGCCAGCGGTTTACTGCAGAGCGGGAACTTTTCTAATCCTGCTGGAATCTGCAGTGCTGCTCAGAAAATATCACGGAAAAAGTTGTTTTCTTTCCTCTAACATCTTGTCTCTGCATCATCTCATTTTGGTCACACTGCAGATCCTGCTGGTTCCCCCATAAAGGTTAACTTAAAGCTCCAAACATAATCATGTGGAAAATGGACATTATTGATTCCTATGGTCCATTGTTCCCCCATCCTAAGTCCCTGAAGTTCAAGTTCAATCTGGAATTACATCATGTCTGGTTTCTCCTGGTTACCAGACGGCTTGAGACGTGACCACAGCTACAGAAAAAACAAACAGCCTTCTTCACGCTTCGGCTCCCCTATCGATTCAAACGTAAACTTTTTTTCTTTCTCTCAAGTATGCTTCAAGTATGGAGCATGGTTAATTTAGAGATTAAGTTCCAAATTAGATTATCTAATGGCATCTTAATGGATTGCCGACCCATTTACTGTGAGACGGCAGCATGCAAGTCTGGCTGGAATACAATCCATTTCTTAGGAAGTATTCTGAAGAGTTTGCCTAGATAAAAAGGAAACATCGTGTTGTACACATCTTTCTCTACAAATGGAGAAAGTTAGGCAAATCCTAATATATTTTCCAACAGTCAGCTCAATACATACTGTGTCTGTGAAAACCACAAGGAGATCATTCTTAAGAACGGTAACATTTTTAGTTTTGATTTCATAACAGGTGCAAATTATTTTGATAAGAATGGAGTTGTTCCTCTACACCAGTGAGCAGCCCCTTTGCCAAACAATGGTCTTGTGCAATTTTGGCTTTTGTAATGCTCTGCCTTGAACCAAAGATTCTTCGATTCATCTACCTTATCAGCATTTCTATCATAGTCCCAGAGTGGTGCTAGGGGCCCAGGATGGTGTATAAAAAGTTGAACATGTTGAACACACTTTAGAGCTGACAGCTGAAAAGGAAATTCAGCACTCTGAGAATAAAGCTCCCCCCAGGAACTCCAGGAACAACCCAGCTGTTGTACTATGGTTCTGTGTCAAGATAACAAACTGAGAGCAGGAAATGCTAACCTAGTGAATTCACAGGGATGGCCTAAGTCGATATGAAAGTTAACTCTTGATGACTCCTAAGGTCAGGACACATGCTCCTCTTATCACACACATGCCTCACATATGTTGAAACACACACACACACACATAGCTCCATGCACATATGCACACATATAGCTGCATACACACATGCAAAAACATGTATGTACATGCAAACACATGGTTTACAAACCAATATCGAAAGTTACTTTTATTTACGTATTCATTCTTACGCCTTTTGAGAGCATACATTACATAAATAAAACTTTTCAGATAAGGCAAGAAACGTGGTAAATGGCTGATGTAGTTTTATGCAAATAGAGTTATACATATGAAATGAATGCTATTACTCCTTCCTTTTTGCCCTCCCTCTCCTGACCAACCAGATCCAAATAATCTTTACTGGCTGCTAAATTTCTCTTGGGAAATCAAGCAACGATCTAGAATTGCAGTAATAAACGACAATTTCTTAGAAAAACATGTGTAAAGTAACTAAAGAATGAAGTATTCAACTCATAGAAAGGAACTCTAACATATGTAACATGGAAAACAGCTGATAAAAGTCTCTTTGGTGCTATTCAATTATGGCATCGGCAGAAACACAAAAATCCTTCCAATTATTTCAGTAAAATCTTCATTTATTCATTATTTCAGAGACTGAGCAAATGGTTTGTGTAAACACATCCTTCAGTAACACGCACACGTTTATTTTAGCCATCTGAAGGCTTCTTCTATGTTTATATAAGCCATCAGACACATACAACCACTCACTTGTGGCTTTGCATTTTCCTGAAAGGGGTGAAGGGGGAGAAAGAGAATGAAATAATAAATCCACTTTCTCCTTTGCATAAAGCACTCCCTTCGATATTTTAAAATAACTTATGTTTATATTATTCTTGGATTGTCCTTCAGCTTTCTTTTTCATTCAATTATGTTGCTCTTTCATATTTGATGGAACAAGCTATGTTCTGGCTATTGTTTCAGCCAGTTAGGGGGTAACTGCTGCATGTGTTTACATCCACTTAACTCACATATGCGACAACGTGATTTATCCACAAAGCACAAACACGACTGTACTTCAGGTAAACAATACATCACCTATTACTCTCCTGGACGGAGCCCTCCCTGACTGAAGTAGAAGAGCCCTTCATGAACACATTATACTCTGGGCTGGCTGCAGTACCTGACCTTTTGCTGAGGTGGGAAAATAAATCTTCTCAAGGTGCAAGTAACTCTTTCGCTCTCATATAATCAAACACACACACGCATGCGCGCACACACACACACACACACACACACACACACACACACACACACACACACACACACACACACACACACACACACACACACACACAGAGCTCATAGAATTCTAAGGCCAAAACAACAAAACACACTCAGGGTTGCAACGCAGAAGTCTAAGCAAACTTTCCAAAAGACTCAGCTTTGGTTCCTAAGTATATGTTTATGTGTTGGGGTGGGCATGGGGGAATGGAGGAAAGCTTCCGGCTTTGATTATAATAGCTCCCCAGCACTGCCATTTCCAGTCCTATAAAAGGAGTTGCATTGGACATGGGAATATTTCAACAGAATGACTGGCATAACCAGAAAAAGCGGTGACAGCGGGCAAGTGTTTGTATGAGGAAAGAAATGGCAACAATCAAAACAAAATAAAGCAAAACCAATACCCTCTTTGCTTTGTTCGTTTCTACTTCAAAAATTTCAGGAATCGATTGCCTCTTGTTAAAAACAAAAAGTAACAGCCACTACAAAATAACGTGTGGTATTTTCTTTATTCCACCACAAAGGCAAATTATTCAATTTTCTGGTTGAATAGATCTACATTTCTCAGATAATTTCAACTTATTCAGATGATTCTGAAACTGTAACCCAGCTCAGAAGATTCTAGATCTCTATTATTTGCCTTAAAAAATAGTAGTAGTATAGACATTCATGATTTCCGTTTTCAATATTCTTTCTAGAAAAAAGAGTACGTTTTTAAAACAATCCCAGGATACCAACTATAAATGAATATTATATTATATTGTCAAATAAGGACTGTACTTGTGTGTTTTTGAAAAGTGTAATAAAACAAAGCAATTTGCTACCTCATTTGCGTGTATTTATTCTGAACCACATGACACTTAGATTTTAAAAACCGACCATTTTATCAGTCACAGGGTCTAGGATAACCCAGTGTAGAGATTCAAGGATAACCCAGCGTAAAGATTCAGAAGTACCTGTTGAATGTATGAACATCATTCTTCTCATCACCAATTACGTACCTTCTGTTTCATGATAGAAGAAACAAACCCAAAGCTACCTTTTTATGAGCTTTTTGAATCATTAAGGCTGTTTTATACATCGTTATCTGCTAACTCAAACAAAATCACTATTTTTAAGAAGAAGAAGGGTTTTTTGTTTGTTTGTTTTGTTTTGTTTTGTTTCCCCCTACAGGGAGCATGGGCTTGCCAGAGAAGGGAGGGGAGGAAGAGGGGAGGAGTGAGAAGTCCCCCCCCTCCCCCCCCACCCCACCCCACCCCGCGCCCAGGGGAAGGATGGCCACACTGCAATTCTATCTCCTCCACTCTGCAATCCTTTCTTCTCCACTTTCCTCTTAGAATTTTAGGCACATACACACATGTGCCTAGCATGATCCTCAAGCCACTTACTATGGCCAGGACTTGAACCTCGAAGCTGGCCATGTGGGATCCAGTGCCTTAACCTTCATGCCACCTGTTGGCCCTGGGAAGAAATTTTGACTAAATAAATTCTGAAATATTTTTCTGACTCATTATAACCTAAAATCAATTAATCACACCAATATTTTTCCAGGAAGGGGATCTATGACATAACATTAACACTCCCCTAAGAACTGAGTTTAGCCATCACATTCATTCATTCCAGCTCATCCATTGTATGACTTATTATCTACTCACCTTTTTAGGGAGAAGAGAGGAGGGAATATTAACTTTAAAATAAAAAAATACTAGAAAGTAGGTGAAATTATACTTGAAATCTGCAATGATGTACATCTTTATTTGCCATTAATGTATTTTAGAGGTGCTGTCCTATTTTATAAAATAACTGTCATCAGTAAACCACAGATTTGAATGTTCACTCAGCGGTAGGCACATTTGCAAATGTCTTCTGATTCGCGATTGTTAATATGGTAAGTGTGTATGCAGACACAGGCCATTTTGCTTACTGATGGCAGAGCATGAAATATAAGGAAATTATTTAGTAAAATAAAATTCAAGCATTATGACAGCAAATGCAAATAAATTACCTTTAAAATATTTATTAATTCCAACTTTTATTTTGTTTTAAGAGAGATTTTTTGCTATAGGGCATGTGCACTCACCAGAAAGACAGAGAAACAGAGAGACAGAAAGTGAGAAATCACCCCCCAGAGGAGATGGCTACACTGCAATCCCTTCTACTCTATCCTCCTCTCAAGATCTTGGGCATGCATGCACACAAGCCCAGCATGAGTTTAAGCCACCGGGTCCAGGACTCGAACAGTGGTCAACTCCATGGGAGTCCTGCGATATAACCATTTCACATCTGCTGGCCCTCAACTATTTTTTTTAATTAAAAAATCAATTTGTCAGAGGATATGTGTGCTCTGAGAGAGAGACAGAGAGAAAGGAAGTGAAAAAGCAACAATTACCCCACAGGGTGGATGGCCACGCCACAATCCCTACCCCTCCATTCTCCTCTCGGGATCTTGGGCATGTACGCACATGTGCCCGGAGTGAGTTTAAGTCTGGGACTTGAACCACGGTTAACTACATGGGAGTTCAGCAACATAGCCATTACACTGCTGGTCCTAAGACTATTTTTATTTTTTAGATGTTTTTGCCTTAGGGAAAAAGTGAACTTACTATGGAAGGGGGATGCACAGACACAGAAACAGTGAGAGAGAAAGTGAGACATCATCCACCAGGAAGGATGGCCATGCCACAATCCCTTTTCCATTCTTCTCCTGGGATCTTGGGTACCCACACACATGTGCTCAGCATTAGTTTCAAGCCAAGGGGTTCAGGACTCTAACCACCATCAGCCATGTGAGAGTCCAGTGACATAACCGTTACACCATCTACTGCTCCTCATAAGACTATTTAAATAAAAGTTTATCTTATTTTTTGTAAGTATTTACTGTATTTTTTTTCTAAAGGGAGAAATAATACAAGATACTTGGAGAAAATTATCACAATAAGGAAAATTATCTATTTCTAAAATAGATGTTCTACCAATCTGCAAACAAAGGAAAAGTCATACTGTACTCATTTTGGGTAGAGAAAAAAATAAAATTTCATAGAGTTTTTATAAATATTTTTAAAATATCTAAATGTTAATTAAAATTTCTTAATTTTTTTTTCCAATAGAGTGAGTGCACTCACCAGAGAGAGACAGCAAGAGAAGACAGAGAGAGGCAAAGTGAGAAATCATCCCCCAGAGGGGATGGCCACACCACAATCCTTTCTCCTACAGTCTCCCTTTGGTATTTTGGTCATGCATGCACACGTAGCTGGGATGATTTCAAGCCACCAAGTCTGGAACTGAAACCATGGTTTTCCATGTTGGAGTCCAACATCTTAACCACTACACCACCTGCTGGTCCCTCAAAATTTCTTAATTTTTACCTGCGTGGGAGTTGAAATTTAATTCAGCTCTTTTAAACTCCACTCTTTAGAAATGTTTTATCAATCAATACAGAGATGGACAGTCCATGTGCAACTAGGACCTAAGTACATACCTTTACATAGACATTTTCAGTAAAGGGAAGATTACATCTTAGCAGGGTTGGCAACTTATGTTGCTCTACTTCTAGTTATATTGTTAGGGATTCCCTTATGCTCTCCTACAAATTCTTTTCTCTTACAACATATGATTATATCATGATAACTATTTAATCTGTCAGTTTAACACCATTTGTTCTTTATTGAAACAATGCATTAGAAATCAACTTAGAACTACTTATTTTCAGGAACCAGCAGTTAGCATAATGGCTATGTCGCTGCACTCCCACGTAGTCGACCGCGGTTCACGTCCCGGATCTGGTGGCTTAAAACTCACGCCGGGCACGTGTGCGTGCGTGCCCAAGATCCCGAGAGGAGAATGGAGGAGAAGGGATTGCGGTGTGACCATCCCCCCTGGGGGGTGATTTCTCGCTTTCTGTCTCTCAGTCTCTGTCTGGCGCATGTGCTCTACAGCGAAAACCTCTCCAAAAAAAAAGAACTACTTATTTTCTAAAACCAATACATGTGACAACATCAAAATTGGTTTTGAAAAGAAATTTTAGAATAATTCTCTCGGCCAATTAAGTAATGTCAGTCCTCCATGCTTCATATTAGTATACAAATAGATGTTAAACTTTATTTAAAACAAATCCCTTTTGACTACAATTCCAACAATCTTTCCACTCCAAAATGTATGGGTGCTGTGAATAAAAGATAACTTGTAAGTTGATTTTTTTTCATTAGTCTTTCTCTTTTACAGGGAAATAAATGAACAATAAAATGGCTTAAGAGTTGGCAGCAAAGAGTTGAAATGACAAAAATCTATAATGTGAAAAATCAATGCTTTATCCTCAGCTGAAAAATCTTCCCTAAAGCTGTGATTTCATGGTTTAGGTCCTAAACTCTAAATGTTAAATTCCCCCCTCCCCCACCAAAATTATTAGAAATGGTATAAAACATTTGAAAGCATTTAGAAATCCCAGTGATTAGTTAGCATATGCTGTAGCCCCAAATTAATTTGAAGTTGCATTTAAATAAAAAATACAGGAGGGGGGTAGGGGAAGAAGGATGGTAGAGCCAAACAACTAAATTTTTAACATATATTTTCTGTAAAGCTAGTTAAAAACAAACACTATTGCTCATGTAATTTTTAGGTGTAAGTGTAGGGTTGGAAATAATTAAAATGTTACCTTTGCCAAGTAATTCCCAATGTATCCTCACTGGTACTGGGGTATAAATGCCTGCCGTTTTGATTCATGGTCCAGTCACAAATCCTCAGCTGTCAATTGAAACCTAGCAGTCAGATATGGATCGAGCAGTACTACAGTTTTTAGTATTTAATTGAACACATGCAAACTAGTACTGTACATGGCATTAACCTTACTATCCCTAGAGGCAACTTAAAGAAAAAAAATAAAAGCAAAAGAAAATCTTACTCTGAAATGCAAAATTCCTAAACTTTCTCAGAAAAAGCTATTGCAATATGCTTCTCTATTAATTAAAGCATACAAGAGAAACAAATGCTTAGAACATAACAATTAGCCATTATTAGAGTACCAATTGAGCTGAAACAAAAGCAAACGTTAATGTTCAATAGATATATTTTAGAAAGAAAATAAAAATGCTTTTTGTTCTATGCAACATACCAAATCATCTGCACTGAGTAAAATAATCAACAACTTTAAGCATGCAGTTTGAAAAACACAGAAGACATGCAGTTTAGAGAAGAAAGATCCCACCTTACAAACATTTGCCCTAACTTCTGTTGAGAAGCATGAAAGTATTCAATTTTAGATGTTAACTAATTCTGCTTTACTTGAAGTGGCATTGTTTAGAAAGAGTTCATAAGAATTTCTCCTTTTATTTTTAAATTCAGAGTAATGGCATTTAAAATACTTTACTACATCTGAAGAAAGTGAGGAATGCAATGGATACAAGCTGAAACAAATTCTTCCCAGATCTCCGAATCATCAGTTCTGCCCTTCAGAAATTGTTCGAGTAACCCTATCCACCTCTGTTTGGTTAACAGCTGCCCTACAGTGCTAGCAGATTTATTGAAAAGATATATTGCTTATTTTTATGCTTAAGAAAGTAAACTTATCTGGCTTTGGGGAAAAAAAATACACTCTAGAAAATCATGAATTTTAACCTTTAGATAGCCATGCTGTAAATTAACTCGATCTAGCATTGAAAAGATGACTTCTTCACAGCTATTCACTAAACCCTGCTGGCTACTAAGAATTTCAAGAGATGATTGGAGCCAAAATGCCTTTAAACTTATGATAAACTATTTTAATCCCTTCTGATAATGTGATAGCTAAAAACAAATTGACTATTAAGAATCTTTACTTTTCCTTGTAGACTCTCAAGTTGCTGCACACTCTAAAAGTGATTCTAGAGTTTTAGAATTGAAAGTTTTTGTTCAGTTTACTATAAATCTACAAATGTTCAAAAATGCCATCTAAATTCCCAAAATTAATAATATCATATTGCTATTTTAGGAAAAAGTGATTTCATAATTTAAAGAACTGAAAAAGTTCCATTCACATAGCTAGACAGATAGACCGATAGATAAATATATCGATAGATATGCAGCTTCTATTCAGGGAGTGTGTGTGTGTGTATACACTCACACTAAGAAGTCATAAATCAGGAAATAATTTTAAAAGAAAAAGAAGTATTTTTAAAATAGACCAAAAACTTGCATAAAGGTAAAAATAAATACCTGATTAATTTTAAATCAAACAGATCACATAACTTTACTATTTCAAAGAAGGAAATTTGTCCAGTCTAGTATGCGAGAAGCAACATGGCAGGCTTATGAAAAGTTTTCAAAATGGGTCATCTAATCAGAAATTTAATGTTAGGGAACAAATCGTTTCCGTTTCTGTTTGGTTTTACAGTAACAGAGTAAACCAGTTATCTATTTCAAAGCACACGCTTTAAAAGTACTCTGGAAACAATATAAAAATAGTTCAAGAAACTTGACTTTGTGTAAAGATTACCTTAGAATCCACTTACACTGTTCTAGTTAAATAACATGCTGGTTTTGAATGACTTAAACATTCTCAATAAGAGAAGGGTATATTTGGGCATACACATATGAGTTTTGTTCATTATTAACTTCAGATTTGTTTTTAGGGAGCTCTCAGTTTAGATTGGAGAAGTCTTCACAAAGAGCATTTTTCACAAAACCAGGGGAATGTCAATATCACTAACTGATTGGCTTTAGCATGCAGGATCACTATGCTTCCTTGAAAAGATACATATGTAAATTAATTTGTTTCTTTCTTTTAATGTTGCTCATTTTTAATTTGTCTATTCTACCACTCTAATGTCAAGTGGGATACCTTTAGCCACATGCTGAACACTTAAAATCAACATTATTTTTGGACTTTTCTTTCCTAAGGGTAGCCTCTAAAGCATTAAACCTTACTCTAGTTATTCATATTTATCTATTTTTAAGATATATGTAATATTTTTAGAAATATGCCTAAAGAAAAAATAATAAGCCTATTTAGTAATAATTAAATTCTAAAGAAATTAGCAGAATATTGATTAGTACTGAACTAATATTCTTTCTGTTACTAAAAATGTAAAATATAACTTAATTTATTTACCTATTTAGATTGCAAACTGGCATTATCAACCTTTCCAGACACTTCTAAGGAGACATGTGTTTACACATACATGTTTGTTATAATTTATTTAAGCCATATTACTTGGGCAAGAACATTGTCCTTTTTTAAATTAATAAACCTTTTGTTTAAAGCATCTTTGAATTAATAAACCTGATCAAATGAAATGTTAAAGGTGATGGTGTAGATGAGAGAAACAATTTAGCAAGAGAAATAGTAATCACCTATTCACCAAAGATTTCCATACTAACTTATAAAAAAATCAATTCTTAAGAGCCTTATTAGATCAAGATAGTCCTGACTGGGAACCAGCAGTTAGCATAATGGCTATGTCGCTGGACTCCCACGTAGTCGACCACGGTTTGCGTCCTGGAGCCGGTGGCTTAAAACTCACACCGGGCACATGTGCGTGCGTGCCCAAGATCCCAAGAGGAGAATGGAAGAGAAGGGATTGCGGCATGACATCCCCCCTGGGGGGGGCGATTTCTCGCTTTCTATCTCTATGTCTCTCTCTGTCTGTCTGGCGAGCGCACACTCCCTATAGCGGAAAAAAATAATAAAACCCTCTCCCCCCAAAAAAGATAGTCTTGACCAAGCTAACTGTAAACAGAATCTAGGTATATTTATACTTCTTTTGGAGCTATGTTAAATAGTCTTATTATTAGTATAATCTAGTGTTCCTTTTTAAAAAAACATTTTACATTAGTAAATATATGTAAGCTTGTAAGCTTGAAAATAGAAAATAATCTTTTTTGAGGTTGAGGTACTGATTCAGTTTCTGAACTGTGAGAGAATCAGTGTTAGATCATTCTCTTTTTTTCTCAATTAATTAAAACTAATTTTAACTGGCACATAAATACATACCTTTTATTTACATACTTTTTTCCTATGTTCATAGTTTCAGTTATACTCTAAAGACTTTCCCAAGTATTGTCCCTTAAAAGTAGAAATTATTTTCTCCAAGTAATCGAACTTAAAACATCAGTGTAGGTTATTTTACAATGGCATCTATTAGAGTTATATGTTTGTATGTGGAAGTGGGGAGAAATTCTTATTCTTCTTAAAATTTAGATTATAAGGCAGACCTGATCATGGGCATATCCCATCAAAACACATACTCTATGAATCGTTTTAATTCTTTAATTTATATGCACCTACCAATATGAAATCAGATTGCCTAAAAAATTAAATTAAGATGTATATTAAACCAATTCTGCTCAGAATTTCAAAAGTAAACAAAAGATGAAGAATTAGAAAGGGTGTCCTCTTAGAAAAGCTATCAGTTAAGGGGTAGAGTTGAAATAGTCCAAACAACCAAGAAATGAAGTTTTCACTGCCTATGTTCTTAGGGAAGAAGTTCAAGTTGAAGGGTAACCTGTTCCTGGCCCACTCCAATAAGGTAATTTCAGAAAAAGAAGAAATGGGGATCATTTGGTTTCCTCAAAAATCTGCATGGGAAACACCTAATATTTGGATCATTGTCCTTCCCTTTACTACACTCAGATACTTATGTAGTAACTGATATCCATAAAGAAACAATATTAACTGTGATTTCAGAATAAGTGTGTATTCAAATGAGGGCCCTTGTTATCAACAGGGGTTTTTGTTAAATGCATAGCAATTAGCTTTGGGAACAGAAGAAAGAAGATAAGCAAAATGTTCTACTTTGCTACACTCAGCAAACAAGCTGATGTACTAACAGTCCTCTTGATGACAACAGTTCTCTGTTGAACCAATAAACCATTAAACTGTAAATAGAATAATCAACACAGGCAAATTTACCTTTCACTTTTTTTTTTTTTAAGTTTACAGCAATTCTCAGAGGAATGTCTTGAAAGATAAATTTTATGTTCTCTCACTTTTTTTTTTTTTACTTTTCTATATGCCTCAAGGAATCAAATTTTTGGTGGGTGACTTGGGGAAGAGGACTTAAAAAGATTAACACTCTGGTATTCATGCTTTCCACTTAACTCTTGGATTAGTCAAATTTTATTTTATTACTATTTTTAATTATCTGTCATGAAGTAGATAATGGTCTCTTAATGAATAGTATGTAACCTTACTAAACCAAAATGGTCAAATGAAATTATGTTATACATGGGACATGTAACACATATAGGGAAAAAAAAGTATTTAAGATAATCCTGGTACCTTAAAGTCACTTCTAAGGTCAGTTTACTTCAGAAAATCATGCTTTTTGACATGTAAATTAATTAGCAGAATAGAATTAAGTTAACTGGGTATACATAGGCCATGAGCTGAATAAACATTACTGACCATGAATCCTAACTTAAGTATTAGAAAATGAAAGTTTTTATTTTTTCAATGAAGGCTACTTTAACTTGTGAAATTTAAGATTTCAAGGGACTTTGAAGATAACATAGTTCAATCTGTTCCCTTTCCTTTCCAAGATAAGGTTCCAGGAGGACAAGGTTTAAGGACCTGTTAAGGTGTTAGACATGCTCTATTCAGGTCAACACTAAAACTCAAAATCCTAACTTCTAATCCCCAGTTCTTACCCTCCACATCAGTTTGCCTTTCATTATTCCTTTCCTAACCTATCCTTCATGTACAGTCCAAGAATACTTAAGGCTAACACATCTGTAAATATAATCTTCAGAAGTTCCTCTACTTCCCTTATTCAACTTAAAACTTTTAAAGTTAATTAAAAGAAAAGAAGAAAATTTCCCCATCTGTTTGTGTTGAATGGAATTTAAATTTACACTAAACATAATTTTATTTTTACATTAATTAGAATAACTTATCAGTATTTTGGCCTTTGATAACCAATAGAGGTAGTGAACAAATGAATGAATGATAAAAGAAAGACGATGGAAGATTTTTTTTTAATTTACACATAGCCAAAAGCTAAACATTTGCATAGCTATTATTTTGACTGGAACTTCCTTTAAATGTGTTTCCTTTTCAGCTAGCATATGTGAAAAGTGACCTCTTATCCATTTACATACCTACCCAGAAGTCATGTGATAGGGTTTTACGTCAAGCTGTCAATTATGATAACAGACACAATAAGAACAGCCCAAGTGTTGATAACCTGCTTCCTGACTTTATTGAAAACTTTGTTGATAGTCCACTTGTGTTCTTTCAATTGCTTGCCCCTAATAAATGACTACCTTTCCAGGGCTTTTAATGAACCATGCTTTGGCTTTCTCGTTTACCCGGACAAATATCCTAAGGGGATTTCAACTCATATCTTAGTTAAAAAAAAAAAATTCAACAGAAGCAATTTCTTAAAACAACCACTTTTGTGTAACAGAAATTTTCAGTGTAATGGAAAGTACTTTCAAATTATATTAAGAAAAGTGTTAAATATATGTTGGTACAAATTAGCCCAATAATTGAAATTGAAATAAAGGCATTATATAGTCATGCAAGAGATGTAACATGCTGAAGCTCAAGCACCAATAAAATCCATGCAATTGTGAGAAATAACGCAAGGACCTGAATGGACCAGGCCACTCGTTCATTAGCTCTAATAGGTAGCACATATAGTCATGAGATTTTAATTTTGAGATGATAACAATAAGCCTTATTTCCTTACAAATTAGAGTCTACTTCCCTTTATTGTCTCAGAGAAGACAAAAAAATAAAAAATTTATTCCACCAAAAAAATCTCAAATCTATATCAAAAATTAATTTGCGCTTCAGTGGCTTGTTTGAATGATCCTTTATTTCTAAACAAGGAGCTTCTTGGCTGCTAACTTTTATCGCCAACTCACAAAAAAGATTTTTAAAAAATATATTGTGCTGCTATTAAAGCATAGGATTTATGACTTTAATATGACCTTAGACTCAAATATAATAATAATCAAACTACCTAGATTCTCTTATAGTACCAAACTTCCTAAGGTAGCAAAGAAAGAAGGCCTGAAATTGACATATGTTTTAAGATTAGATAAAGAATTGGTGTTAATTCAAATAAATTGCCTCATGTTATCCATTCATAGTAAAATCGCTAGACTGGATTATAAAATAATTTCTGTGCTTTCTAGCAATCTCCAACACTGCTAGGTTATTCCTATTTTCTCCAGGAAATAAAACTTGGAAAATATGGTTCCTTCACTGCCTATCATAATGAGGGTGCATGATATGTTCATGAAATAGAAAGAGGAAAGGAAACATTACATTTTGCTAAACTTCCAGGAAGTTAAGTTAAAGAGGAGGTTGTTCACACTTCTGGAAACATTCCAAACCATAAAACAACATTTCTGAGCAGAGACTATAGAGTTCAGTTTGCCAAAGCAAGACCCACAACTTCTTCGGGCCACCATACCATCTTCCAGTAGAAAAGTTAAAGAAGAATGAAGCTTCAATTGAAGTTCTGATTTTAATGTTTCCACCATGCTAACAGTGAATGCATTAATTAAGCCAATTATCCCTAAAGACAGACTGGTTCCAGACTTTGAATGATACTCAAGATTGTGTTAAAAGATAAAGAAAAATTTTAAAGTCAAGTCCTGATTCAACTCACATGGGTTGATTATTAAGAGTAATTAGCAAGAACTGTTTTTACTGGCAAATTATCAGCTGATTTGATATGTGAAGCATTTTTCAAGCTTATATGATTTTGTATTTTAGAGACAAATGAGAGCTCATATTTGCAATGAAAGGTGAAATTCTAGACTCAGAAGAAAACAATATATCAAGGCAGCTGGCAACCAGTATCAACCAGTAATAATCATTGTCTAAAAAGGAGCACAAGAATGTGTATATATTAGCAACAACTGCATATGTACCAAGAATAAAGACATAGACTTCTAGTATTCATATTTGCTAGCATGAATGTATTACTCTTACAGGTGGAATATAGGGTTAATGTTAATATTTTCCACTTCATTTAAGAATGCTAGTATGACAACCAGTATCAACCAGTAATAATCATTGTCTAAAAAGGAGCACAAGAATGTGTATATATTAGCAACAACTGCATATGTACCAAGAATAAAGACATAGACTTCTAGTATTCATATTTGCTAGCATGAATGTATTACTCTTACAGGTGGAATATAGGGTTAATGTTAATATTTTCCACTTCATTTAAGAATGCTAGTATGATTGTGTATTGAATATAGGGTTAATGTTAATATTTTCCACTTTTAAGAATGCTAGTATGAAAAAAAAAAGAATGCTAGTATGCTTGTGTATTAGAACTGTCTATATTGAAAACTCTATTGTCATTTTGTAGAAAGATTATTTATAAGATAGTCCAAATTACTCAGCAATTTAAAATTTATTGCTAACTGTAATTTTTATAGGCTGTGTTAAAGTTCTTTTCTAAGGAAAAAATAGCACTCAACAATGCACATCAATACTTTTCATAATCTAAAAAGATAAATCTTTATAAAGCAGCTGCAATGAACTGAAGAATGTATCTGGTGACAATATTTATTCTTAGGGGGTCATGTATATTAAAGGCTATGGGGAATGTTTAAAAGAACTCTCTCAGACTAAAACCATTGCCTTTCTAATTTTGAATTTCTCCTAGCTAATATAAAGTGATTGATTACCTTTATTTCATGTACCCCTTGATTTTCCTTTTCATTCATCATTGAGTGCTTTAAACCGAAAGCATTTAGAACCTGCCGCTGGAAGAGTGCTCTCTTTTAAATCTTTGTAAAGTAATGAAAGGACACAGTAAATCAATCTCGTTTCTGCTGTAGAAAAGAATAACCTTTATTCTACTAAAGTCATTTAAACTATTTCTGTCCCTTCACTCCTATTTAGTAAATAAAAAATTTCATCTCTATGATTCTTTCAAAATTTTTAAGGATAAAAATAATAGGCTTTTAAATGAAGCCTTAGTTTAGTAATGTCCATATATAGTGGGATACGCATTTGACATTATTTTCTGCAAGCCTCCAAATGGTAGTTCATGAATAATTTGGTAAATTGGACTTCCTCGTAACAAAAAGTATTGCTAATTCTTTCATTACATAGAGGACACTTTGTCTACCCAGTATTTAAAAATTTTAACTATGAAGCATGTGAGGATTTTTTTCTACCAAGGATTAATATACATTATATGTCCCATAAATACCATTAAACTGAACAGTGGTCTTTACTCAACATTATCTACATAAATAACAAGTGGTTGTCTTTGTTGAAAAAAGTGTGGAGTTCTAGAACTCATATATATTGTTCCAATTACAATGTGCCCAGAATTCTATCTACATTAAGACTCAAATTTTCTGGGGCCAACAAGTGGTATGTGGTTAAGGTGTTAGACTCCCACATGGCAGACCATGGTTTGAGTCCTGGACATGGTAGCTTGAAAATCACACCAGGCATCTGTGAGTACATGCCCTAAAGCCTAAGGGAGACTGGAGGAGAAGGGATTACCATATAGCCATTCCCCCCCGCCCCGAGACGAGATTTCTCATTTTCCCTCTCTCCCTCTCCCGTAAGTACATGCACTATATGGATAAAAATCTTAAAAAAAAAAATAAAAGACCCAATTTTTCATTATGCTTTCTTTATTTATTTATATATCTCTAGATATTTGAAAAAAGAAGTAACTTTTATATTGGTGAACTTCTATGGTCATAATTACATGATATTGCCAAAGTTAGTCATAAATGATAAAACATCGAAATTGCCATGGGATAGGGGAGGGGGAAAGGAAGATTGCTTCTAAATACATGAAATTGGTTATAATACTCTAAATGTGTTTGGGACTAATGGTTTAAATAATGGAGGCATGTTTTTATGAATTAAAAATTAACTGGAAATTAGGGATGTGTCATAAAGAATAATGCAAATCCCATGACAAAACTATTTCTGAAAATATGTGTAATGATTTTTAAAAGAACAAGTTTCTAAACCTATAAATTCTGCATATGTTTAAAAAAACACAATGAACACATACATTTGTCAAATAGAACCATATTATAGTAATTATAACACATTTCATATTATAGCAATTTTAGAGGTGAAAAAAAGCAACATTCCAGAGAATTACGTTGAAAAGCCAATGGCTGGCAAAACCTCTAATTATTATTTGGTATTTCCATAACTGTGTACAGATGTTTTCAGTTAGTTCTTACTCTTTTGTTTTGTTTTGTTTGGCTTTTTTTAAACCTGGCAAAACATCAAGTATCCTGAATAAGCTATTATCTTTATGATTTTCTCTGAACTCTGCATGTGGTGACCTTTAATATATACAGTCTGCCACCTTGGCCTGTAACCGGAAAGGACTCCAGAACTACACACGAAGCAGAGTTAAGTGTAAGGTGAAAAAATCTAGAACAAAATAAGTGGGCACAAGTACCTGCACAGGCTTCATATATATATATAAAAACTCAAATTCACGCACAGACAACTTGCAGATGAAGAGCAAATTAGTTAATACCAGCTCTTGCTTACTTATTACAGTCATTTATCCTAGGTAATATTTTGTATACTGTTAATTTCAAAGTACTCTGCTATCAAAACTTGAAAGTTGTAAGCATACACATCATAAAAAATATTCAAATTCTGAAGTATCTAGAATTATCTCTGTTATCCTATAACTAGAATCATGGGATCTCTATATTGGTAGAGCCCATGCTTTGGACTGTGGCTAATCTGTTTATAAACCACCATTAATCCTGGCTGTATATTTTCACAGTTTGTATAAACACTTCATTTGCATTAAATTTACAGCATTAATGAGATGTGAAATTTAAAATGCTACTTGAAACATAAATGATGTAAGAAAGCAGAACAAAAAAAGTGTTTTATCACATCTGAAATCAGTAAACCAATTTAAACCTATTAAAATAGAAATGATGTGTTGCCTGAGATTTTAGCTTCATAACTCATCTTCTTGGACTGAAATACAAAAATGAGGAATAAAACATCTGGAAAATATGAAATCTCTCAAAAACACAAATTATGTACTGTTTCTACTTTAATTGGCTTTTGAATCAGTTTTCAAATTTTGCCTTTGAAAGCTATAGACTAGTAAGTTCTCAATAGCCAATAAGACTGCAAAAAACATTCTGGCCGAAACACTAAACCCATGGAAGTTATCAATAGATGCCACAGAGATGGAAAGGTCACGAGCCAATTGGAGAAACTCTGTGCAGAGAGGTGAGAAACAAAGGATAAATGAGAAAAAATTTTGGAAAATGAAATAATCAATCTCGGTCCCATGAGCCCCATTCTGAGTCCAGATCTGAGAGGCAACATGAAGAAAAGCCCAAAGCGAAAGCGTGGCTACACCATTACACCTGGTGAAACTTGCCCACCTGTTGCTGATGTAGGAAGGATGGGTCTCTTGGACTTAGTCCCACATATCGATTGGCTTGAGATGTGCCTGAGGCTGTGTAGGCTGATTAAGGAAGAACAAAAACAAAGATAAAAATTGTGAACTATCAGAATGAACACCCTGTCCATGTATAAGAAACCCAGAGAAGTGGGATTTGCAACCAGGAAAAAAAAAAAAAAAAAAGTTTCCATTTCTCTTCCATTTGTCTGAGTGAATACCAAATCATAGAAAAGAAATGGTAGTTGACTTCAAATCAACTAGTTTATCCCCCCTAGGAATACCTACCCAGTAAACCATATCCCATCCTTTGGTGTTACACTCACGTGTTCCAGTTATAGTCCTGCAGGGCTATAAAGGATTGGCTAAATAAAAGTCTTTGTTCTAGATGTACCTTTTTACCAGATAGTAGCTGTCTGATAATGGAATAATCAATGAAGGACTATGATTCTAAATGCAAAACCAGACTGAATAACTGTCAGGGAAAAAGTGACAGCTTTTAATGGTGGGGTTTAAGCAGATGTGCTTGATGATATGGGATGAAAAATGTGTCACTTAAAACTCTTACTAAAAAGAAAATCTAATATTACTATCAATATTATGAAGCAAGAGCCTGTTTTATTGGATTATATAGAAGTAATCAGCTCAGTCTTTTCTTTAATGTGAAAATGGTCTCAATGGCCTCAAAATATTTTTGAAAAATATTTTCCATATGTGCCAAAATATGTGTGGGTGGGTGTGTGTGTGTGTGTGTGTGTGTATGTTTCTTGAGGTTGGTCCAAGAGGGGGAATTGAGAACATTGTCTAAATACTTGGTCACCAGGTAGTGAGGCTACCTGGTGACTGTTTCTTGCATTGTTATGGTCTCACTTGTAAGTACTTCTTGTACATGTGCTTTTTGATACAGATGAATTTCCACAGAAAAGTTCTTCCTATTCCTAAAGATGCTTTTATTTCATTTGACAAGAAAAGGACAAAGATCTCTTTTCAGCACTAAGCAGTTGGCACTGCTCTCTGTCAGGATAGGCAGAACAAAATTTTCACAGGTTGCATTTATAGATTTGAAAAAAGCTACAATGTTTGGTTTAAAACCATAGATTGGTAAGGAATCCAGACATTAATTTTAAATAAGCCGACTTTAAAAAATCAATACATTAATTCTGCCATGTTCATTTAAAGGACTGCAGAATTTGATCCTTCGTGCTTATCTTTAGCTCAGCTCTTTAAAAACAGTGAAGATGTTCACAATTCAACTTTGAACAACTCCCAAATGCAGGATCCTGGCAAGTGCAACCAGGAACCTCCTATGCCTGCTACTCAAACTCCAGGACCCCAGAATTCATGAGCAGGCAGGGAAGAGCCTCAGCCTTATACAGTTAGCACTGAATCTGCCCTGCTCTTTCTTTCTAACCATGAGAAAGAAGTTTCCTTAAGTTGGCTCTGTGTTTTCTTTGACTTCATTGACTTATCCGTTCAACTACCAGTTTCTCATTATCAGCGGTGCCTAGGGAGCTGATGCTACAAGTCTGTTTACAGGAAAGGAAAACCATTCACTGTATTTCTTTTATGTAAGAGTAGAAAATGGACTGTTGCAGCCATCTTTAAACAACCAAAAAATTCCTTTTGAATATGTTTTTTTAACAAAGTTTGTTTTTTTTTTTTTTTTTTTTTTTTTTTAACAACCTGTATGTGACTAGAAAAACAACTAATTAACAAACAGGCTGATGTTACTCCCATAAGTGAACTTTCATAATTTGGGTCTGTCCTCTCCTGGATCTCATTAATATCACTTTAAGTGTAGGTGCCAGAAGTTTCTAGAACTGGGTTTTGACCATTTAGACTATAATAGGCTTTCTTCTATTTTTTTTAACAATATTTGCTTTCTGTATGCTTTTATTTAAATAACTGACATTGTTTGCTCAAAGAAGCCAAGATATCCACTTTCAAAATGTGACCGGAATATGCACAACAAACTTTTAGAAAAAAAAATTTGGGGCGGTTATTTTTTGACTGATTCTCTGCTAATAAACCAATAACTAAGCATTAGTGATTATGGATGGCTATTACAAGCCCATGAAGATTTATTCCTTTATAAGGGCTCCTGAATTTTGAGAAATGCTGAATTATTTGTACTCTCTAAAGATTGTCAATTCCTCTTTATGTTTCTTTCCTAGTCTTTCAGAAGCCGTTTAGGAATCATCTTTCAAATGATGAAGAATGAAAGAGCCTGGGCCAGTAGGTGGCGTACGGGTTAAGGTGTTGGACTCCCACCTGGCTAACCGCAATTCAAGTCCCAGCTCCAGCAGCTTGAAACTCATGCCAGGTGCATGTGCGTGTGTGCTCCAAATCCTAAGAGGATAATGGAGGAGAAGGGATTGCAGCATGGCCATCCCCCCTGGAGGATGATTTCTTGCTCTCTGTCTCTCAGCCTCTCGGGCGAGCAAACGTGCCCTATAGCAAAAATCTCTTTAAAAAAAGAAAAAGAAAAAAGAATGAAAGAGCCAGAGGTGCCTCTGATTATCTCTATAATTTCACATGGGAATTTCCAGAGCATGGGGATTTCCTTGCTCCAGGAAGGAAAACTAAAAGGTATGAATTTAAGATTTACATATAATTGATGAGACACATGCTAATTCCTCCTTCCAGTATCTTTATCCATTCCACTTTACCAATCTGTGCATCCCAGCTCCAGTTCTAAGAAGCAGGTAGTTGGGAAAAGCCAATTTAAAATTAATTCCTTGTATACTTCTGAGTCTCTATATGAAGAGGCAAAGGAGACAAGTGGCTTATTTGGTATGTACTACATATGTTCACTGGCTGAATCTCTCACATTTCAAATGTTATGGCCACGCTATAAAGCATAGTATCTGATGCACCATGATAGGCAAAACAATCAAAAGGATTAAAAAAATAAAGGTGCACATAATGAAAGTGCAGGTAGCTTCCATGTGTCTAATACTAAGCTTTGAAATGTTCTTGCCTGCACCCAACATTGTGCGACTGTTTCTAACAATGACATAACCTACAGTAATGTAAACATGCAATTATCTTACAGAGGCACTGATTCAGTCTGCCTCGTGAAGGGGCTTGATTTCTATAGGAATGCTCCAATAAGTAACAATTATCTAATCTCTCTTTGGGTGATATAAAAACCTTGTACACTGAGTTAGGTTATTCAGTGCAATTTCGCTGTATACCTTGAACGAGCAGGCATGACTTATTATTCTTGTTACAACTGTTCATTCAAACAAATAAGCTTCTCCCTTTTCAAATATAATGCACTGACTGAAATTTGATAAGAGAGAGCATGTGATAGCCAGGCCACATACATGCCTGCCAGTTCCACTTAAATGAGAAATCTCCATCTGGTCGAGTAGCTGGAAAAGTTGCCGTGTTTTCCACCTTGGATCAGATATCCAACGGCGCCTTTGATGGACATTTCTCATTTCCTACAGAAATACTTACTGGTTGCTGTAGGTGAAGCTGCCTCACCTTCAGTGGATGTAGTGATGGGTTTAGTATCTGTCATGGTCAGGGTCACAGGTCGCACTGCACTGGGATGGGGAGAGGGTGCCAAGACAGGAGTGAAATGGCCAGGCACTTTCCCTTCTACTTGACCACTGCTGTTAGGCTACAAAACAAAAACAGAATGCCGGGTGAAACAATCCAAAAGGCAGTCATCTTATCCAACAGCTCCACTCAGCACACGCAGACGCGTGGATCCCACACAGGGTACAGAATGGCCACCCGGGCCCTCTCCAGTCTGAGTCAGAGAAGCCAACGAATGGTTAGCTGTATAAGAAGCAGCAGCATTTCAAAGAAATATTTCATCTTCAAAGCACATTGTACAGGTTAACGCATCTCTGTAGCACCTTTGAGAGCCAGGTAGATATGATCCTTTTATTTAGCAGGCCTGGAAGCTCAAGTTAAATGCTTAGCCCGAGGCTAACATGGAATTCCTTACTGACCTACCTAGAATTAGAACCCAGCACTTTGCCATTCTCTGCTCTTCATTTTCTACAGTTGGTTTTGGCTTTCAGAACATGATTTTCACCTCAAGGATGATATCACTGACACAGGGACACAGACTACCTAGGAGCTCTCACACATCACTTACGGTCAGGTAAACTCAAATCACTTCAAGTTACATCATTTCCATCACTTACAGTTAAGGCCTTCTCTTACACATTCAAAACCTCAAGTGCTCTCACACACACACACACAGCAATGCTCAGAAACACACAGCAAGCAACGTAGAAGCTCAAATCTCCACTCAACTTTTGCTGATTTACTAATATAAACAGATAGAACAAGATTTCAAAAATCTATCATTTCAGTTCCATGCAATAACACGAAATGCTGAACTAGCTCTACTGCCCTTACACCTACCAAAAAAAAAATTCCAAAGTAAATTAGAATGTACTGAAGTGAACCCGAGGACAATGAAATGCACATTGTCATTTGAGTTACTCTTCCATTGTGCATGGAGAGTTATACAAAACATTTATTGTTGACATTTGTGGGAACTAACTGAGAAAATCCCCTGGGCAATGATAGAAAAGATATTATTATTCTGAGTGTTAGCCCCTGGGTGCAAAAATGGTTTCTGTGATAGAAGACAAAATCCTAAGGGTGCATTGTTTGAAGAAATATTGAAATATATTTTTCTAGACAGAGAAAGCTATTTTTGATTACAGTCATGTTGAAATTCTCTACGACATGGTATCCATAACAATTTGCTAGGAGGTTATTCTCCACAAATATATTGTCTTTATAATCTAAATTATTAAATGCAAGAAAGCAGAATATTTATCTCAATACCTGCATATAAACTATGAGTAGACATATATTTAGAGAAAATGAACAGCTTATATCATTTAAATATTGTGACTTGCAGACTTGAACCGAGTCTTTTGTGGAGTTCCTCAGAGGCCATATTGTTTATTCTATAAAGAAAATGGACTTCTTGAATATCCTGACTATTCATCATGGGTAATTTTAAGTATTTAACTTTATGTCAGGAAAATTGACCAGAGTTTTCCTCTACAGAAACCTATTGGAGAGTTATATCTTTAACCTGATTTCATTCAAAATATTCCACTGAATAGCATGACTGTCTCACTATAATTGGTGCAGCAGTAATGCAATTAATTTCCAAATTGCTGTGGGGAGGAAAAGGCATCTCAGTTCCTTAACTTAACAATCAAAATCAGTGCAAGGTGAGAACATGAGCAAAAAAACAGTCGGCCATCAGGAGATGGTGAAGGGGTATTTACTCTTTCTTTTTTTTCTAGAGCCAAAGTAGCCAATATGAGGAATACTATTTTTAATAGGTTTTGCCAGAGTTAAATATCAAAGTAGACATAATAATAATTCTAAAAAATACTATAAAAATCCATTTTTTTTCTTTTCAAAGGGAAAAAGTAATTTCTACCTAAAGCAGACTATCAAGTTCTGCTTACCTGACAATTGCAAATGACCGCTTTATATATTTTACTTGTGAAAGGAGAAAGGACTCATTTTATCATTGGTGGTATATTCAATGGTGACCAGTGTTTGTGAACCCTGAATGTGGTGTTGACTGAAACAGTGTGATAGTACCTACCTGGAACAGAGGCAGAACGACAATAATTTCAAGGAAATGCTGCCACTGGATATACTACCCTGCCCAGTCTGCAAGCGTTGACTACTGGAATTGAATCAACATAGACAGATATTTTGCTCACTTATAAATAATAAAAGTGATAAAGAATGAATTCCTAAGTCAATGCAAACACGTTTTCTGAAACAAAGTCAGAAGAACAGGAAGATTACTTCTCTTCAGTATTCTACTCATGTAAACGATGAAACACCACCAGAGCATCTATCTTTTAAAGCTGTTAAAAGATGATCTTTCATAGCCTAGATATGAAAAGAGAGATGTCTTTTCTGAAGATAAAGTTGAACAGCATTAGGAAAGGATTATCCTACTTAGTACATTGCTCCTATTATACAAAATCCTGAGAGGCTTTTTTTGTTTTGTTTTGTTTTAATTGAGATGAGGGCAAGATGCTTCTCTTAGAAGCTGGATCTTTACCTTGAGAATGTGAAGAAAACTGAGAACAATATAGGCAGATTATCACCTAATATGCCCTCTTAACTTATAAAGAAATTGAAATATACGTAAAACAAGCACTGAATAATTAAAGAAATGCGTAACACTAAGGGCCTGATTTTAATTTGCATAATTTTCCCCCTAACAGTGCCTAATTAAGACATCAGTTAAAAAAAAAAAAAATCCAATGGAACTCTAAGATTTTCCACACTGAATTAACGTTAAGGACTTTTAATGGATGTCTTAATTAGACTTTGTTATTCATGGAAATTCTACACAAATTAAAATCAGACCTTGTGTGCACTGTTCCCAGCTGAATCTAGCAAAATGCTCTAAGGAACTGAGACTTCTGAATCCATGTTCTGACGGCAAATTTTATTTCTGAACTGATATACTAAGATCCCACTCTTCTACTTAGTTGTCCTTAGTCTTACGCTCATTAAATGTGCTACACCATTTGAACATTTTCTTCTAAAATACAAAGAAAAGGTTTAGCTTAACCGTAAGGTCAATACCTAGTTTATTGTATTAGTTAATGGAACTAAAACTAAAGGTAACTTTTTAAGTAACCCAAAGGGTACTGCAGGGTTGTTATTCAAAATAAAACATTCTAAAAGACCATCTTGCATTAGCTTTAACAAATTATGGACAAAATTACTTTTTTTCCTGATCTTTCTTTGCTCATTACACATTGATAAGTACATACTACTTAATAGCATTTTAGTAACCCAGTAGTAATAATAGAATTTACAAAATTCTCCCTAAGCATGAATGCTTCATATTATATTACAAAGATAAGAAATGGACAGCATTCTTGGAGGTAAACCATCAAAGCCAAATACCAAACCATGAGATAAAAATAAAAATCGCAGATTTGGGATATATTGTAATTATTGATAAACTCCGCTTTGGCACAGATTGTCTACTTTATTATGAAAAATATTCATATCAAATCCCTGTAAAGCAAACTCTCCACAGAAGAAACCACAGATCTAGTGAATGAGAAATGCACATGAGTCACTGCTCTTACACAACAAATCCTTACAAACTCTGCACAGTGTTTACAAAGGAAAAAAAAGGGTAAAAAAAAAACTCTTCTAGTAATGTCACTCATTATTAAATATAAGTCATGTCTCTGCAAAGAATATTTCAAGTAGTCATCAAACACTGAAAATGTTTACATTACCAAAGCTTATTTTAATACCTAATAGCTGGTCTATAAATACAACTGTAAGTTCTTTTGTGTGTGTTTATTTTAACACATACCTTGCTCCTGCCTGAAATAAGCACTCTGTTTCTGTGTCAAACCAGGTATTTCAGAGGTGTGAACTCCCGCTCAGAGTGTTTTTGTCCATGTGCTTTCTGCATAAACTTTCCCTTCAGTCAATGAAAATCCAAACACATTAAACGAATAACATCTTCACAAAGGTTCCCCTTTGGGGCAACACACTTTCCTACCTGTCATTCAGCCACCTTTAAATACAAACTTATTGAGTTACCATAAAATTCCTGAAGATGAATTTGAAGGGTTGATATTCTGCCAGACAAACTGACCAACCTTCATGTCTTAGAGTTAGACCTGTCCCATCTCCCTTAGGATCTAATCTTATTTTATCTCTTTTGTTTACCTGGCTGGTTTGTGGACTGGATGGGTCATAAGAAGGTACATAGTTCTTCAGCGTATCCTGAGGATTCAGGTGGGGAGGATATCTGATTGTTGGATGAGAAAAGTAGCTCGATGGGGCTGGAGGAAGGATAGCTTGTGTTGGAAATGGCAGCGGTGAGGGTGGAGGTGGAGTTCGAGTTGAGATGACTGCAGAAGATAAAAAAGGAAAGATCGACTCATTAGCTGTTTTCCTTACTGCTCCGTTCAGATCCTAAAGAACACTGTGAAACTATGAAACTGGTAGCCATTCATTTCATCCCATGACTTAACCATGGTCTTCTAAAGTAAGTTACTCTTTCACTTTTACTCAGTGGCAGTACTCCTAAGCACACCGAGACAAAACCTCATGCTAATGAACAATCTTGCTTTCCAAAACCATGAATGATAAAAAAATAAAATAAAAACTGCTTCTGTGTAGGTCACAGCAGTACTTGATAAAACATTTCCTTGAGCAAAGCTATTTCCCATCCAAAATGCACTTTTAGGTTATCAATTCTTTGTCTCACATGTCCAGACCAAGTTATTGAATTGGAGGGCAGGAGATCGACAAATTTTCTACCAAAATTCAAGACAGTAGAAAATTATTATGTATTCATTTCGAATTAAAGCATTTCCCAATATATCCAAGCTGCCAGTTGTTTAGTAGGGAAGTCAATAACTAATATAAAATAATTCCATGTCATGAATAATCACAGGGTCATTGTATAAGCACTTATGCACAGTTGAACATAGGGCCTAGGAATAGTTTCTCCTAATGAAAATGGCCCTTTTGAAACCAAAAGAGGTCTATTACACAACTATTTTTCTTCCTACTGTAACTTCTATTATTTGTAGCTTAAAAGATATTATTATGGTAAAACCAAGTATAAACCCTACAGAAAAGCAAATTTAAACTTACATATAGATAGGTATATTAACTTACCCAAAGATCACAAACTTAATAATAATTTCATAAAGGGAAATAAATGTAAAATATATGCAATGTGCACAATGTTTAATTTTATTATAAATTCCAACAATAGAATGATCACAATTTATTGTTTAGTTTTTAAATATAATTCTTAAGTCTAAAAGATGAGAAAAGAATATAATGGTATGCTTGTTATCTCTATAATATTGACAGAAATATTTATATAAGTAAAAATCAAGAGTGCTGGGAACCAGCAGTTAGCGTAATGGCTATGTCACTGGATTCCCACATAGTCAACCACGGTTCGCATCCCGGACCTGGTGGCTTAAAACTCACGCTGGGCGCGTGTGCGTGTGTGCCCAAGATCCCGAGAGGAGAATGGAGGAGAAGGGATTGCGGCGTGACCATCCCCTCTGGGGGGTGATTTCTCACTTTCTGTCTCTAAGTCTCTCTCTGTCTGTCTGACAAACGCACGCACCCTATAGCAAAAAAAAAAAAAAAATCAAGAGTGCTAACCAATACCTGTAAAGATTAAATGTCTGTTTCTACTTAATAGTTCAATCTATATTATAGGAAATAACAAACATTTAATGTTTTATGAGGCAAATTAGCAAATAATATTTTTAAAAATTCTTTCTTTGATCTATAAAGGAAAATAATCTGGAATGACTTAACTCCAACTTTGTAATTGTGGGGGTTGGGGAGAGAAACTTTTTAAGAGATATTGCTTTTCTCCCCCAAAGGAAACTTATTCAGAAGACACAGGAAATTCAGAATCTTTATCATATAAGAATCATAAAACCAATTTTATAATCAGAATTTTCTCTCTGAATGTCCAGAGCATTATTTCTTAGAATCCACTGGTTCGTTATTACAACACAAATTCCTGGGCCCAACCACAGACCTAGTGGATCAGAATCTGTAGGAATGAGATACCGGATATTTCCCTTGTAAACAGGTGCCCCCTGTAATCTTCGCACACCCAAAGTTTGAGCATCCTCCATCAAAGAGATGCATTTCAGAGAACAACTGTATATTTCTTAAAACAAAACTTTTTATCAAAATATTACCTGATTTTAAAAGTATAACATTTGAGAGGGTAATCTAAAGAAATGTGAACATCTATGTAAAATATAGCAACTTTTTCCTTAATGTCTAAATGCTCAGCTCAGTTTAACTGGGGCCTTTGCTAACATCTATCTATACACAAACCCTTGAAGGATATATGCATAATTACATTTTGGGTCCTCTGGTTTTTGAGATCAATTTGGCCTTAGTAGCTCACGAATAGCTCTCTTTTCAACTGAACTGGTCACAAATCCAGTCTGAGGTCAAATACCTAGGCAACCTGGGACTGTGCTTACACGAGCTCTAACTGGCCTGCTGTAACTGCATAGAAGTAAAAATGACTACCTTATCAATAAAAGTCACTCTAGTCCTTTAAAAGAAGAAAAGCAAAATTCAAGACAAAATTTTTTTCTTCATTATGAAAGAACACAAACATAAGAGAGGACCTCAGAAAGGCAGTGGGAACATAGAATACAAGTTTATGTTTGCGTAAAAACTTATGAAATCCATGCATAGTTTTTTCATAATAGTCATCTTCCATGAAGTTTTTGAAAACTCATTCTCCATACATGCATTGAGTTATCTGGAAAGTCATGGCACATTTTTGCATAGAAAAATACATCATGACTTTCCCAACGACCTAATATATGTATTTCTTGCTTCTATTACTGCAAAGAACTCCTAACTATCTTCTTTCCGCCAATCTTGCCCCTTGCAATATGTCCTCTGTAGTTCCATAAGTATGAGTTTTCAAAACTGCCATTATGATCGTGTAACTTCTCTGATAAAAATCTTACAATGGCTTCCTGTTACTTTCAAAATAAGATCCCAACAACATCATAGGTACTTAGGGTCCTCATGGGCTTTAGTCCTTAGTCCTGGGACACCGTTTTTGTCCTGATCTCTGGCCACAGTATGAGATTTGTGGATCAATGGATATACAACAGTTTCTCATCGTAATGAGCTCTAATACAGGCTGTTACCTGTGTTCATTTCAGGCTGTTATCTCTGCCTGAAACATGGTCTCTTGGTGAGTATCTCTTGTTGGTGTGATGTAGCCACTGATGTAGTCCCTCTGTCTCCCCACTACATCATGAGCTTTTTGAGGGCAGAAACTGCCTTTCATAACCAAGGTGCCCTAATATATTAGCTCTTGAACACCTATCTGGTGAAGGGTCGAAGTGGAAAGCTTATCCAGGCCTCTCATATTTCATTATATAAAAATATAATATTTCTTTTCAAATGTTAGAAATATGAATATTTTAACATGTCATAATAAATGGTTGGTGTGGCTTTTATTTTGTCCAAATATTCAACATTGCAAATCTATTACTTACTCATTTTTTTTTATCTATCTCAGTAGTACAAATAACAAATACAAAAATTCTTTTTTTTGAACATTTTTCCACAGGTTGTATGTGCTTGCCAGAGAGGGAAAGGCAGAGAGAGAGACAGAGAGAGAGAGAAGTCATCCCCCAGAGGGGACAGCCATGCTGCAATCTCTTCTCCTCCATTCTCCTCTCGGGATTTTGGGCACACACACATGCAAACACCCAGCGTGATTCTCAAACCACTGAGTCCAGCAACCTACACCATACCACCTACTGGCCCCATAAATGTCAAAATGTTTAAACTACATTTAATTTGTATACAGTTGACCCTTGGACAATATGGGGGTCTGGGGCACTGACCCCTCCCATGAGGTCAAAAAACATCAAACAACTTTTGACCCCAAACTTAATTACTAATATCCTAATGGTGACTGGACAGCCTACTGATAAAATAAACATCTGACTAATGCACCTTTTGTACGTTATTTGTATCAAATACTATAATTTTTTATTTTATTTTACTTTACTTTTTGTAGAGAGATTTTTGCTTTAGGGCACATGCACTTGCCAGAGAGAGAGAGAGAAAAACGGAGAGATAGAATGCAAGAAATGACACCCTAAGGCGGATAGCCATGCCTCAATCCCTTCTCTTCCATTCTCCTCTTGGGATTTTGGACATGCATGCACACGCACCCAGCTTGAATTTTAAGCAACCAGGTCTGGGACTGGAACCCTAGTCAACTATGTGGAGTCCAGTGACATAACCATTATGCTACTAACTGATCCCTCATATACTGTATTCTTATAATAAAGTAAGCTAAAGAAAAAAATATAAATATATTTATAGTACTGTACCATGTTTATCAATACCATAAGTTTATATCATCTATTTATAATATGAATTGTCTGTTAGTTCCTACATCAATGTTGTCTTAAGTGATATAAAATACTGTAGATGTTCTATGCATTACTAATACCAGTCATCAGAAATGAGAAGGTAACGGATCCCATGGTGTTATTCAAGCTTTATGGTATTACACTGACCACAATGAAAAATACGCGGAAGGGTAAGAGATCACTTTTTACTATGATACACAATTTAGTGCAGAAACCAACTGCTAAAGCATAGATGTGTTCCAGAGCATTTTAAGGAGATACTTGCGACACTGAGCTCACCTCAATAGCAAAGGAGGTAGCTACGACATTATTACAGTCCTAGAATCTGTATTACTATTCATTTTATACAGCTATAATGTAATACCATGTCTTTACTTTTGTTTATAGTTCTCTACTATGAATGGTGCCATGAATGGTCTGTAAGTGTTTGTGTGCATACTTTTTGATAAATTTTAACTTTTTATAACACATTTGTGTAAATTTTATGGCAGTGAAATGATAAAATAGACTAGTATGTACATATATTTTATGCATTCATAGCATACCTTTTTCTTTCTTTCTGAGAGTTCTAGGCTCAAATGGTTCACATATGAGTTTTTCCAAACTGTTGCAAATCCCCAAAATATTTTAAAATATACTTAATGGACAAAAGCTGCATGTAAGTGGACTCATATCCATATGCTCAAGGGTCAACTGTATTCCTCTCTCAATTTTATAATTTTTTAAATGACTGCAGTAAAAGTCACACGTTTTTAAAGTATAGCAACAATATCAACATACAAACCAAAGCTAAGGATTTTATTTTAAAGGAAGTTGTATCCTTTGAATAAAGATTTAAAATTCAGATTCACTTAATTTGAAGGAATTGCCTAACTATAAATCTAAACAAATAAGAGTATTAGTAAACATATTTATGTATAAAATAGTCATTACTGAAAATTCAGCCTATCACTCTTTAAGACTTAAGAGTAATAATCATATGGGGGATCAGCAGGTGGCATGGTGGTTAAGGTGCTGGACACTCCCACATGGCTGACCACAGTTCAAGTCCTGTACCTGGTGGCTTCCTTTCTCTCTCTCTCTTTCTCTCTTTCTGTGTGTGTGTGTGTGTGTGTGTGTGTGTGTGTGTGTGTCTGGTCAAATTAAAATAAATGAATTAATAAATAAAATTAAATAAAATAATTCTTTAAAAAAGACTAATAAGCATATTAAGGGAATTTAAAAAGCTCATAGAAAAATAGAATTATAGTACAAGCTTATTTTGGTGCAAAAAATTAAATCTATGCAAAGTCTTTTTTCATAATTTGCATTTTTCATTAACCTTTTGAAGACACCCTCATACTGTATTACATATTAATTGTACCTCATTTTTATGTTTGGAATGAGGATTTAATATTAGTTGTTGGTTAAAGTGCAAATGTGAAATATCATATTGTTTTTTCCTATTAAACTAAGATATCGGACATATATCAGTTGTTCCAACCTAAAGAATTTGTACATATAAAAAATTGTCAAAGAAAAGTACTACTGTTCTTTTTTTGGGGGGAGGGAGAGGTTTTTGCTATAGGGTGCGTGCGCTCGCCAGACAGAGAGAGACAGAGAGATAGAAAGCAAGAAATCACCCTCCAGGGGGGATGGCCACGCCGCAATCCCTTCTCCTCCCTTCTCCATTCTCCTCCTGGGATCTTGGGCACGCACGCACACGTGCCGGTGTGAGTTTAAGCCACCAGGTCCAGGACTTGAACCACGGTCGGCTACATGGGAGTTCAGCGACATAGCCATTACACTAACTGCTGGTCCCAAGTCAGCAACATTCTTGAAATCTCCTTTTTCCCTTAGTCAAATATAAAGAATTCAGTCCAAGCCTGAAGCTATAGTTAAGATGACTAGGTGCCTCACATTTTCTAAGTTCCTGTGTTTGAAATTTTTCCAATGAAGGCAATTTAAATATATATATTATATATTTATGTTTTGCATATATACATATATATATACACATATATATACAAAACATATACACATATACATAAATATATATACATACATACACATACACATATATGATTTAATTGTATGACTTTGAAAATCTTTTCTCATAAATTGGTAAGAAAATATTTGATCAGATTGTGACCCTTCCCCTTTTGGTTTAGAAAACATGGTCACTATAGCTTTTATGATAAACTTTTGCTCCATTTCTGAGGGTTGGCCCTGCATACAAGACCGAGGCTTCTCTCTGCTTGAAATTCCTCACCACTGTGTGCGACTCCGGGTATTCCGGGGTGGTGATGCTGGGGAAAAGTGCTCAGTCTTGGGGAAGAATCCTGTGGAGATGTAGAGCTGAACAATGGCTTTTCAGGCTTCTTCATAGTAGTCGGAGAAGACATATCTGGGGAAGAAAGGGGAAAAAAATCCACGTTTTATGAACTTCTTAAGCTATGATGTTCATGTCAACATAACAAGAGGTCTCATTTTCCACCAATTTAGTATTTTTGTATTTTGTCTCTTTGATAAAATATATGCTAGGGGTCAAAGATCCAACTATGTCGTAGCTCCTAAATATCTGTCTGAAATAATATCCCTTGAAGCTACCAAAAACTTCACTAACTTATTAGGAATATTTCCATTACTAAATAAACCTTGAGCTTGGGAAACCCACTCTCAAGTTTCCCTTAGTTCCTTGGTTCACATCAGGTCTTTTTTACCTCAGCATTTCATTCCTACATTTATTTGATTCAGAGGGCTGTCCTTTGAACTACTGACTACACTATAAAACAGAACAAAACAAAACAAAACACAATAGACGACAACCTGGTACAAATGTAGAAAACAACCTTTGTGTGTGCTGGTAAGTATATCATCGGTTTCACATCTTCCATGGAAAACTCATTCACTTGCTCAGTGAAAACCTGCATTCCTTAATTTGCTCATTCTGCAAATATTTATTGGGTTTCTCTATTTGCCAGATAAAGTGAGACTGTTAAATATATATATATATATATATAAATTCCTTTCCTAGGAATGCTGTCAGTGGAGAGGAAAATGATAAGAATAAAATGGACCTTGACAGTGAAGAGAGAGTGAGTGTGCTGTGATCAGGGACTGTGTGGCATTTGCTGCTACACCCACAGCCTCTGTGTGTGGGGTGGTGATCCCCTCAGCCTCCTATGGTTAGCAAAGCATCCTCCAGTGGAGCCATTTTAAAAATGTACATGGGGATGGCATTCCCAGAGAGATGTTCAGTAAAAATGGGGAGGCCGGGGGAAGGGCATAAAATAGGCAAGTAGGTCAAGTCATCCAGAGTGGTGAAGTGCAGAGAAGAAGGGGAGCCAGCAGCTGGCAGGACCCACACAATGAAGGGCTGTGGAAGCCCTGTGCAAGTATCTCAATGCACACCCTGATAAGAAAATGCTATTAATGAATGAAATATGATCACAATGGTAGTTGAGAGCAACCCTCCAGAAACCTCCATTTAAATGGAGGTTAAATTAGCCAAAAATGGAGAAAGAAATCAGGGGTATTACTTACAAAGACAGATTATCTCATTCATCTTAAATACTTATTGAAGGCCTAATTTATGCCGGATACTACACTAGTTGCTCGAAACTCAATGGTGAACAGATTCACTTCAGCTTCTATGAGGTGTAAGATCTAGCGAAGGAGGCAGTATTATGTCAGTCAAACATGATGAGGCTGGGGACCAGCAGGTGGCATGGTGGTTGAAGGCGCTGAACTCCCTCCCACATGGCCAACCGTGGTTTGAGTCTCGGACCTGGTGGCTTGATCTCTCTCTCTCTCCCCTGGTGGCTTGATCTCTCTCTCTCTCCCCCCTCACCCCTCACTCTCTTCCTCTCTGGTCAAATTAAAACAAATAAATAAAATAAATAAAGATCAATAAAAAAGTTCTTTAAATATATTTAAACAAACAAAAAAAAAACCATGATGAGGCTGACCTACTTGGGAGGCTTATAGTTTTGCATCCAGAGACCTCCCTGAATAAGCCAGGCATGATCTAGTGCCCATGATCTGGGACTAGCTGCAGCTGGAGGGGGATCAGGAAATCAAGATCCTACTGGGGGCTCTCTCTCTCTCTCTTTCTCTCTCTCGGAAGAAGTAAACAAACATAAAAAAAAAATCTAGTACTGGGCTAAGAAAAAATGAAAAAGGACTGGGAACCAGCAGTTAGCATAATGGCTATGTCTCTGGATTCCCACGTAGTCGACCGCGGTTCGCGTCCCAGACCTGGTGGCTTAGAACTCACGCCAGGCGCGGGTACATGCATGCCCAAGATCCTGAGAGGAGAATGGAGAAGGGATTGCGGCGTGGCCATTCCCCCGGGGGGTTATTTCTCGCTTTCTGTCTCTCTGTCTCTCTCTGTCTGGCGAGCGCACGCACCCTATAGCGAAAACCTCTCAAAAAAAAAAAAAAAAAAAGAAAAGAAAAAGGATCACAAAACAGTGTAAACTGTGCTATGATAAAAGCATTTAGTGCTTTTAATTCATTCATCCATTACATAAATATTTAATACTGCCAAAATATAATGTGAGCTTTAAGAGTTGGGATAAAGGTAGTGCTACAGATATTAAATGGGTTATTGGAAAAGTCATAATGTACTTTTTGGTTTTCTATGCAAAAATGCATCATGACTTTTCTGACAACTCAATAAATACAATTAACCCAATCAAATTAATAACTGATATAGAAGGTCATCATGTCAGGTGACTAGGGTTGTACCATGAAGTTAGTGGGAATCAAATGTTCAGGAGGAGGGAACCAGCAGTTAGCATAATGGCTATGTCACTGGACTCCCACGTAGTCGACCGCAGTTTGCGTCCCGGACCCGGTGGCTTAAAACTCACGCCGGGCGCGTGTGCATGCGTGCCTAAGATCCCAAGAGGAAAATGGAGGAGAAGGGATTGCGGTGTGATTCCCCCCTGGGGGGTGATTTCTCGCTTTCTGTCTCTCTGTCTCTCTCTGTCTGTCTGGTGAGTGCACACGCCCTGTAGTGAAAACCTCTCCAAAAAAAAAAAAAAATGTTCAGGAGGAAACGCATAATAGGAGAAATATGCCCTGGCTTTAACAACTTGAGTGATTTTTTATGGATATTTATAAATTTAAAGTAAAATGTTCTAAAATATATGTGTGTGATAAAATTTGTAATTTTATTATTAAAACTTTCAAATACACACAAACAGAACAGTAATAAATCTCACATAACTTCAGCAATTATCAACTCATAACCAATCTCCTTTCATTTTACTTCCATGTACACATCCTCCCCCTATATTACTGTTTGTTTGTTTGTTTTTAATTTGCCAGAGGGTGTGTGCACTTGCCAGAGAGAGACAGAAAGAACAAAAAAAAGGAAAGAGAGAAAGCACTCCCCGTGGGAAATGGCCATGCTGCAATCCCTTCTCTTCCACATTTTTCTCCTTTTAAGATTTTGGGCATGCACACACACCCACCTGGTGTGTTTCTCATGCCACAGGTCCAGGATTCAAACCATGTGGTCAGCCATGTGGGATCTAGCTACCTTAACTGCCAGACTACCGGATAGTACAGCTCCCACCCCAGATTACTTTAAAGCCAATTTCAGCTATAAAATTTCACCTCTAAAGACTAGCAGTTGGCATAATGGCTATGTTGCTGAACTCTCATGTAGGCGACCGTGGTTCGAGTCCCAGACTGGGTGGCTTAAACTCACACTGGGTGCGTGTGCGTGCATGCCCAAGATCCCGAGAGGAGAATGGAGAAGAGACTGCGGCATGGCCATCCCCCCTGGGGAGTGATTTCTCACTTTCTGTTTCTCTGTCTCTCTCTCTCTTTCTGGCAAGTGCACGTGCCCTATAACAAAAAAATACATTTAAAAAAAAAAAAACTCTAAATATTTCAGTATGTATTGCTAAAAAAAAAAGGAATATTTATTGAGAGAAAAACATCAAAAATTTACTACACATAAAAATATATAATTTGCAGTTTTCTTAAAAATGTTTTTCTAAGATGAAAAGAAGACCTCATGGTGCTATTAATATAAGAAGCTAGTTATCATTATGTTTTACCTTTTGAAAAATTGTCTAAGCTCTGGTAAAAACATCCAATAAAATTAAATATGTGTTTCAGCATGCTTGAATTTAAATAATGAATATGCCACTGTATATCACAGTCTTCAAAAATAACAGGTGTATTTGTAGCAGTAAGCTAAAATTTGTGAATAACTGGCTGTCACTAATCTATAAGAACTTTGATGAGTCCAAAAATCCTTCACTTATATCTTTCTCAAGCAGAAAATAAAAAAGAACTGGTTTATGAAACCACAGCAATTAATGCCACTGCAAAAGAAGGAAAAAACGTTTAAAGCAACATTTTTAAAAAGGCAAAAATAAGCTCATTTGAACTCAGTTATATTCAAAGCGTCAAAAATAATATTTAATTCCACTTAAGAGCTATATGATTTTAGAAGATAATACTACAAATATAGGCTAATGCTTAGTGGAAGTTATATCATAGGCATATAGTTTATTGAAGGTGAAGAGATCTCTATTCTATTTCTTAAGCTGTAGATGATGCAATAAGTTTACATTTCAAATTTACAATATAGAAAAGGAAACTGGTAACTTTCTATTGATACTTATACTTTACCTGTGCTTAAATATAAATTTCAAGTGATACAAACCTGCCTGTGTAATTGGTTTCTAAGAACTTCATAGTATAAACATTTATATCCATCATTTGAAAACATTTAAACGTAACCAAAGCTTGGGAAGCAAAATAATATCATTCTAGTTATATCATATCTTAAGAGGAAGACCAATTAAGGCAGTTGCAACTATTATAATTTTCGTTAAATTCAAGGGAGTTTGGGTCAAAATTCAAGAACATAGGTGATTTTATATATATTTTTTTTAAATGAAGCTATAAAAGGGACCACAAAATCTTTTCCTCCATCTACAAAAAACTTACAGGCCAAGATACAATAGTGCACTGGTAAAGACACTGGTGTTCTGCAGCCTAAGGCCATATGGCAGGCCCAGGTTTGAGTTCTAGCCCTTCCCAAAAAATGGGCACTGGGGCATGTGCTTATAGTCCCACCTCCTTAGGAACCTGAGGCAGGATAACAACAAAGTGAGACCCTATAATTAAAAAAAAGAAAAAAAGAAGATGATGATGAAGAAGATCCATTAACCAAACTGAAAGTATTTCCTTCAGAAACAGGGAAACAATGATAGCATTTGAATGTAGGCTTAGTGACCTTTGTTTCCTCATTAATTGAAATTAATTCTGGATGCATTAAATAATAGAGATGCACTGCCACATGATATATAGAATACTACTCTATGCTTGGGAAGATGGAAAAGTAAATCCCCTCTCAAAGAAAAAAATTCAAAAAAAAAAATAACAAAACTCTCTGAACTAAAAAGAGAATAAAAAGTCAATTATCTGGGGAAAATAAGGGTAGAGTTTCTAGGTATTGCATTTTAATCATGAACCAAACTAGTACTGTTTTGATTTTAATTTTATTTTGAATGTCTGCAATCTAATAGACTCCAAGCCAAACTAAAAAACATTACTGTTTCTATTTTTAATGCACTCATGTGCTACAGGAAAAGAAAAGATGTTTGAAGAATGAATATATAGGAGACATGGTTTTAAGCGACCTTTCTGTGAGGAAAAACAAATGCTTTTCACAATCTACTACCCCTCAAGCAGGAAGATAACACATAGAAAGTTGGAAATAAGTAGAATCATAATACAGCTGATTAATGTATAAATATATATTAAGTTGAACAGCAATATATACATAAGAAAGCAAAAGGTGGATAATAAAAAATAAAGGAGTGGAAGAGAGAAGATGACAAGAAAAGGACTCACTGATAGCTCTCTATTGGTGGAAGGAGGCAGAAGTTGCTGATAGTTAATAAGAAAGAAGTAAAGGCCAGTGGTGGCCTAAAATCAGACAAAGACATTTAAATTTGATTTAGAAAGTTACAGTTTATACATGAACTGCTTTGGGAAGGAGTAATCCTGCCAAAACCTCGATGTTTTTCTTGTTCTCATGACTTCCACTAGGCCTTTTCCACTGGTTGAATCAAAAATGTCTTTCTTCATGACCGGCAGGCAGGTGGTGTGGTGGTTACAGTGCTGGACTCCCACATGGCTGACCATGGTTCAAGTTCTGGACCTGGTAGCTTGCTTTCTCACTTTCTTCCTTTCTCTTTTGGCCTCTCTCTGGTCAAATTCAAAATTAATAATAATAAATAAAATAAAATTAACTTTATAAAAGTCTTTTCTGTTTTCCCAGTTTTTCCTCACTATGGCTCATTATAAAAACAGTAGTTGAAATCACATGTTTCAAACAATATCTTCTAATTTTAAGATCTACCATGGTACCATATTTTTATATAACATTTCCCCGTAACTCTATCTTACTTAACTTTATCTATTTTCTCTATGGCATTCTTTGGGACAAGAGTAAGATGTTTCTAACTCTATGCCATTCCTCACATATGACAATGCTTGGGGCTAAAAAAAAAAAATGACATCTTCTATCCCCTTATTCCATTTATTGAACAATATTTTATCCATTAAATGAACTTATTTTCTTCTGAAATAATCCCTCCTAGAAAATTTTGAGGTCTAGATTTCATTGGTGATGTTGTTTTGTTTCTTATTTTATTTGATGGATGTTTTATTTTTATTATTTTGAACATAGTTCTATCCATTGCGTATACCTGTTTAAAAAGTGGATTAATGACTTGCATACTACAGAAGATGATTTATCAAAGACACAAAAAGATGTGGAGGCTGGAAGAAATGCAACTAGGGAAAATAATTTTTCTTTAAATGTAGGATTACAGAAAGGAGAAATAAAGCAAGCACCATGACAAGGCAGCTTATTTTAAAATCTTTTGCATGTGAAAGAAGCTGTATGGTGAAATAATTAGTAGTGTAGTATGAGCAAAATAACCATAGCCATTTTACCTTAAAACGCATGTCCCATGAATAGTTATCACTAGGTGAGATGTAATTAAATGTGAAGCAAAGAGAAAATAAAATGAATCACAGAGTTTCTAGTAAGTGTGAGGAGCTACAGCTACCCACAATGTTTGAGATGCCTAACAAGGGGCCTGGTGGTTGTGCAATGGTAAGGCAACTGGATAGGTATAAGGAAAGTTCTGGAATCTAAAAACAGGACCTCCCTGAACATGCTGGGTGTGAGTTCCTATCATCTGCACTGGCTGAGACTAGGCTGGATCATGGCATAAGAACTCTATTTTTTTTTTTCTTTTTTTGGAGAGGTTTTTGCTATAGGGCGCATGCACTCGCCAGTAAGACAGAGAGAGACAGAAAGACAGAATGAGAGAAATCACTCCCCAGGGGGAATGGCCACATTGTAATCCCTTCTCCTCCATTTTCCTCTAGGGATCTTGGGCACAAATGCACATGCGCCTGGCGTGAGTTTAAGCCACCGGGTCCAGGACTCGAACCGCGGTCAACTACATGGGAGTCCAGCAACATAGACATTGTGCTAACTGCTGGTCCCAATGGCATAAGGACTCTATTGAGGATGCCTGACTCTGTCTCTGTCTTTCTCTATCTAGATCTCTCTTTGGTGAAACAAATAAATTAACTTAAAAAAAAAAAAAAAAGATTAAACAAGACCACTTAGTCTGTCCTGATAACACTAAACAGTTCAGAGGTGTGGGTTAGATATTTTAAAAAATTAATTGCAATAATGAAAATACTAGATTGTGGGAAAGATTCTCCTTAATGACAGAATATTTTTCTTACCAAGAAAGATTTCACATTGATGGTGTATTCTTCAGTGTCTACACCCATGTTTAAATTTATAATTGGACAATTAGCAATGGTTTTAGAAACTAATTGTGTAGTTAAATTCATAATACAAGATCATTATATAAGAAAAAGTTCAGGTAGGCTACTGATAAAAGTTGGTTCATTTACACTTAAGCATATGTTTAAGTAAGTATTCTGCAAAATTGAGTTATATCATTTTTACTAGCTATACTATAATTTGGTTTGGCACTGTAACATATATACATCTTAAGCCCTGATGTGTCATTCATTTCACAGCATCGCTTCAAAGAGATAAAAGCTTCAGCAAATAAAGAGTTAGATCAACTCATCTCCCAACAAGGTAATTTCATCTACAAAGGACGAGAGTTGCTGGGAAACACAGCGTATGTACTCGGCTCATCAGCAGCTTGTACAAATGGCGCTCCAGATGTATATCTGTTCAAGTCAGCCCAAGGCAACAATTTTGATCAATTCTAATGTGATAAAATGCTGCAGGGAAAGTGTGCAGAAACGTGTTTACGTCAGCCCTTAATTAAACTGTTGTTCACTTCCAAAGAACCTTAGGAAACACTAATGAGACATGAGTTTTGGCAATTTCTTCATCAAAGCAAAGACCCCTTCCTCAGTCTGTAGCAGCCTGTCATCCAAGTCGCTCCCGGGATAAATGTCACATGGCACTCCAATCAGTTAGCCACCTGTTAGGAGAACTTCACTGAAGTCAACTAGTGATCTAGGGCAAGCTCAAACAGCCACCTTAACACCTGCCTGTCTGGGACACCTGCTCCTTTTTCACATATAGTAGAGCAATATGTTAGCTTTTCCAATATGCTCGAGTAGATTAAGGTTACAAATCTGATTTCTACAGTCTACATAAAACACATACCATTTTCTTTTTAAAAAATCCTTCTTCTTATAATAACACATGACTTATTAATATTTCCAAGTGATTATGTAAGAACATACAAAAATTTTTGAATTTCTGGAAGCTATTATTTTCAACATACTATAATACTAAATTGCAGCAGTCCTATGATCCAAAAAAACATATTTCTATCTGGCTAACAAAGAAATAAATTGCCTCAAAATGTTTTTAAGATCTAATTCTTTTACATATTCCTACATTGTCCTCCTTATTTACATGCCACACTGTAAACAAGTACAAATGAATCCTACAGACACTAGTCTACATCTGCCAGCTTCTCTTATTTCCCAGTTCCCAGTACTTCATGTTAAGATACGTTTTACATTAAGCGCTTAGGAAGTTTTTCATTGTTAAAATATCTTGTTAATTTCTCACATTATCAAACTGCTGAACATCTTACAGGATCCTTTTTTTTATCTTTTTTTTTTTTTCCTTTTTTGGCAGGAAAAAACTGAAGGTGACTGGAAACAGTTGGAAAGCTTCTCTTGACTTTGATACTCTGGTCAAATACAGATCAGAAATGGAGTGTGCATATGTAGAAATATTTAGCTTAGAGACAGTTCAATGGCTGGGATTTGAGAAGATTATATTATAGTAACAAATCTTGCTAAGTTGATACTCCCTCATAGTTTTCCAGATTTCTTCATTTTTGTTAAGCTTCAGTGGTTTTAGACTTGTAGATTTTTGAGAGAGTTTAAAAGTTTACAAGTTGACCCTGGACCCAACTGTTGTATGAAGACAAACATGGTCAACACATCCATACTCCACTGAAACTCTATCAAGCCACACACTACCCTGAAAGGGAAATAATGAGTTTTAGCTACACTGGCACGTTTTCCCTTTTCATTAAAGTGTTGGGTGCAAACGGAAGGACAACATGAAAGAGAAAGAAACTATCTGCATAAAATAATAATGCTATTTAAAATAAATGAGATAATAAATGAGAAGATACTAAATCAAGTGTGTGGGAGGAGTTCTGGAGCTGAAATCTGATATTTTTTACTTCAGGCCACAAATCCAGAGTCAGTCCTGAAACAAGGAAACAGCTTGGGCTCTATGCCCAGAGGAGAAGGAGAAGGCAAAGATGATTTGCCAACTGAATGCTAAAAGAGACCATGGTTTCTCTTCCTCTGTTTTTGCCTTGGGGTAGACAGCGTTGAAGAGAGGAAAGTTTACAGGTTATTTACAACTGCATGAATGTTATGAAAACTACTGCAGTTACAAAGGCTACATTGGGGCAGCATCTTCTCTGCCTGTTACTTAATATCCCAAACCAAAGCTTTGGTGGATGGTGGATTTTTTTTTTCCCCCTAGCAGATTCCCAGTAGAGAATGGTACCAACCCTTACTTTAACAAGTTTTACCTAGAGGTAAACTGACAGTAGAACAATGTGTCCTGGAGGAGGAAGACAGAAGAGAGACTAAGTTTATACAATTCCCCAGATACCACCTCAATGTCTTCTTTCACGGTAAAACGGAGCTATTCTGCTCTTAGAGAGAAGTATGATCCTTGAAGGTTTTACAGAAATATAAAAAACAACAACAGCAACAAAAAAGGAGGCACATAGGTAGAGTCACAAAGCCATAGACTTTTGTAAATATATTTAGAGGGCATGCTTCAAAATTGCTTAAAGAGCTATTCCTACATTTAACTTACCATGGATATGACAGAGGAGTTTAACCATTCAAGCACTGCTAGTGGGAACATAAATTGAAAAGGCCTTTCTGGATTTTATGCCAATATTTACCAAAAGTCATAGAAGTAGAAGATTTAACACAGTAATTCTATCATATTTCTTCCTCTAACAAAATTTTATTGAACTACTCCTTTGGTGACTTGGTGCCAAGCAGTATGCTAGGGATGGGGACAGTGAAAAGAACCAGACAGGAATGAATTAATCAGATGAGGCACAAAGATTTATGTGCAATTATATTCACTGTATCCTTGTTTATAATGTATAACCCAAAAAACTATGTAAACATCATGAGCCTAGTAGACATTTTATAATTTATGTTATAACTACGGGGTAGCATATGATGCAGCTATTATAAAATGAAAACTGAATAAGATGGTAAAATTCAATTATATTGTAGTATAATATATATATATATATTATATAATATGTTATATTACAGATAATTATTAACAAAATAGCATGTAACATATAAATCCAACTGAGTACAAAAATATATATGTTTAAATAGAATATCTAGAAAAGGCAGAGAAAAGAGACAAAGAAAAACAGACTGTCATGTAATACACTCAAATATTAATAGGAGTTACCACTAAGTGATGAGATTATAGGTAACTTTTATTTTCTTATTTATTTTCTCGATCATTTGTCTTGTCAAATTTCCCATAACAATTACTTTTACCATCAAAACTGTAGAACATATATTTTGGAGATGAGAATATTGTTTAACACTCCACAGAATATTATAAATAATTCCCAACATGGGGTTGACAATACTGGATTTCATTTATGTGTCCAACATTACAGTGTAAGAAGGAAATGCCTTGTATTGGTTTCAGATTCTGCATGTTGCAAAACGTAAAATGAAATGCTTAAATGCAGCACTTGAGACTCAGTTGATTAAAGGCAAAACAATGTCTTTGGAAACTACAATAAAGAGAGAATATCTAAATATCTGTTTCTAAGGACTCTTCTAGATGTGAAATTTTATGATTGTATGGCAAATGTGAATAAGTCCTTCCCACACACTCCAAGTTAACAAAAAGCTCTGAATGTTATGACAAGACATATGGACTTAATCCCACTACAGTAGTTTGATGATGATGCCAGATGATTCAAAAAATAATTAGCTGCCATGTTAAGAAAGTATCTCCTTATATATATATTTACATTTATCACGCTCTAAAATAACTCTGGGAAATGGCAAGCTACATTAGGAGGAGATAAGATGTCATCTTAGATTTCTCAACCTTTTTCTTTTTTATGAAATCCGTTGTTTTTTTTTTTTAAGGTAGTCTTTGTGTTCAATAAGTGACATTCTTACGTTAATCATAGATTTATTTCATCTTAATTACATTTGAGCATATCACTGTGTTCTTCAGCAACTTAAAACACTTTGTAATAGTCTAAGTCTCCCTGGCTAGATTTGTTAACCCAAGTAAGTAGCACGTTACTACATGTCTCTATTTTTATCACATCTCTGTTAAAAAAGATCAGCAGGGCACATCTATACCCAATACAAAGTTAAAACTTAAACTCCTTTGAAGCTCAGAAACATCTTCCTGAGACATTAAAAAAGAATCTTTGAATAATGAAGAATGGTGCTAAAAATGAATACTGAATATATGAAAATTGCTTTTTAAAAACACTTCAAAATGCTTTTGTCCATTAAGCAACTTCATCTTAACTGACAGACAATGATAAAGCGTCTTGAGTAATGTCAGTAAACCTAATGTGAAAGAGGGAAAAAAAGGCCAAATGATTATGCAGGATTTGTAGTATATTTTAGCCGCTTATTAAACACTGGCATAGGTAAATAGCTGCTACTCACTACCCCTCTAGGGAGAACCTCTTGGCTGTGGAGGCTTATTAGTGTTAAGCATCTGAAAGCCATGGACTATAAAATAAAATCAATACCGTAACCTTAACTGTAAAAGTCAGAAAGATACTGGAAGAGTTCTAATTTAACAAGATTACAGATGAGTTTTCAGAGGAGAACATTTGGGAAAAAGCCATACATTCAACCACACGGATGCTCCCAGACATCCCCCGGTTTCTGTTGCTAAAGCTGCTAAAGCTGCAGTTATCCACGCGAGTAATGGTGAGGGCTGATTTAGCTGATGTGTTACTTCACTAGATTTACAGGAAAGTCTTAGAAATGATCTGGAACTTATTTCAAATAAAATCATTAAACTAAGGTAGTAAACTAATTGCTTGGGAACGACTATGATTTGATGTGGTTTAGTGTATCGGAAAAAAAAATCATGAAAATTGTAAGGTCATCAGTTCGGCAGCTCAATGCAAATATGATTACTCTGTACAATATTATCTTTCTCTTAATGGAAAAGTCGTCAAAACTGGCATAAACTGTAGTGTTTAAGCTCAATCTAAATCTATATTTTTCGCCCAACAAATGTAAATGAAGGAAAAAAGAACATTCTGTCAATGAAATTACGATGATGGCATATTTATTATCCTAATGGTTTTAGAAACCACGTGAAATTGATCAGTAACAAAACCTCTACTTAGTAATGGACCAATTACATTTGTGAGATAATGTCAATGAAACAGAATATTGTCACAGGATAATGGTCTCCTATTGCTACATCCTTAGTCATTTAGAGAAAATAAATGTTGCCGTCTGGCTTGAGTCATTTGTTTTCAAAGTAGGAGACACTGATCCCATAACAAGGCTCGGTTATAATAACTCAGTCTCTATCAATCATTTGTGGTACCAGGATGCTGCAGGATAGGACATGTATTTGTGAGAATTTCGCATTCCTCAGGTATAAGGCAAAACATATGGTCCCTCTAAGCACATAAACAATCCAGTTATTGTGTTATTCAGTGAGCACATTTAAAATATAATTTATAAAATGGAAAACCTTCTGCATTTTCAAAAAGATCTATGCTAATAAAAGCTTGAAGACAAGTACTAAAGATCTTCAAATTCCCAATTGATTTAAAATCTAAAAGGCTGAACATGAAGGAGCCCTAGCAGCCAACTTTATTTTGTAGATGGGAAAATTCAAGGTTCCTGAAGATAAATGATTTGTCCAGGGTCATCACATCAATATTTAGAATTAACTGATCATTATAGTGTCCTAAGCAAAAACAAACAAACAAAAACCTCTAGAACAGAAGTAAAAGAAAAAATATAGAACTACAAAAAAGTTCATAAAAATACATATTACAAAAAAAACTGTCAAAAAATTTCATTTTTTGGTATCAAAATAAACTCGTTTTAATTTAATTTTCCCTGACCTTTTTAAAGTTCCCTCATATATAAGAACAAATTTATAATTCGTTTTTATATTATGACATATCTAGCTCATTTTTTTAAATTTGTTACAGGGCATATATACGCCCCAGAGAGAGATAGGGAGATGGGGAGGGCGGGACCACCCCCCTTCAGGAAATGATCACATAACAATCTCTTCTCTTTCATTCCTCCCTGTTTTTTGAGATTTCAGCACAGACACGTGTTCATGTGTACACACACACATGTGTGCATGAACACACACGCCTGGCATGTGTTTCCAACCATGGGGTCCAGGGCTCAAACCGCACCATGTGGGATCTAGCTCCCTTGTTTTTTCTTTTTTTTCTTTTTTTTTTTTTTTTGCTATAGGGCATGTTGACCTTTTTAAAGTTCCCTCATATATAAGAACAAATTTATAATTCGTTTTTATATTATGACATATCTAGCTCATTTTTTTAAATTTGTTACAGGGCATATATACGCCCCAGAGAGAGATAGGGAGATGGGGAGGGCGGGACCACCCCCCTTCAGGAAATGATCACATAACAATCTCTTCTCTTTCATTCCTCCCTGTTTTTTGAGATTTCAGCACAGACACGTGTTCATGTGTACACACACACATGTGTGCATGAACACACACGCCTGGCATGTGTTTCCAACCATGGGGTCCAGGGCTCAAACCGCACCATGTGGGATCTAGCTCCCTTGTTTTTTCTTTTTTTTTTTTTTTGCTATAGGGCATGTGCGCTAACCAGACAGACAGAGAGAGACATTGAGACAGAAAGCGAGAAATCACCCCCCAGGGGGGATGGTCACGCCGCAATCCCTTCTCCTCCATTCTCCTCTTGGGATCTTGGGCACACACGTACACGCACTCAGCTTGAGTTTTAAGCCACTGGGTCTGGGATGCGAACCGTGGTCTAGCTCCCTTTAATCCACAGGCCACAGGCTGACCCTATAACACATTTTAAACTGGGAATATATCACACACTCTACTAAAGCCTATTCTACTTTTAGGATTACTTATTAAGCAGTATGTTATTATCGATATTAACTGAAAAAGAGATCCTTTAATATGAGTCTAGCCCAAGGACCCACACTCATGAATCTCTGGAGTCTAGAACCTGTATGAAACTATGTGTATGTATTTATATTGAAGTTTCTTGCATTAAAAAAAGAAAAACTGTAATAGAGACTTTATAATTAGTTTGCAAAAGTGTAACATGACAATGACCTGCTTGAGAGACAATGTCTGCAGTAATAATGAGCATGAGTTTCTTCGGCCTGACAGGGCTTCCCACTTTTCTCTGCTACTCATTATCTGTATGATCTATATCAAGTTCCTCAACCATTGTAGTGATCAGTTTAGTCAACTGTAAAATGGAATTATTTTGTAGAGGTTAAAAGCAAATAAATATATATTTAGCCCAGAATCTGACAGATAGTAAGTACTCAATAAATAGTAGCCAAAAATGATAGTAAGATCTTGTTTTCCTCATTTACACGTACTTGTTTGAGCGTGATTTTTTAAATTATGTGGTTTCTTCAACAAATAAATGATAAGAAGGAGGAGTTTATCTAGTATAAATTAAAAAGAGGCTGAATATAAAATGATGGATATTAAATATGGGCCATGTTTTCATTCTGATTTGAAATCCCCTTTAAATAATCTGGGGAATTTGAGCATTAGTTAAATATTAGCTTACATTTTTAAATTATTGTTATAACTGTTACATTGATAATATATTATGACTGTGTAAGAAAAATCATTGTTAGAAATACTTTAAAATATTTACAGACAAATTTACATGACATCTGGGATTTATTTTAAAATTTTTTTAAAAACCTGGGAGATCATAAACGCAACAAGATTCACACAATATTGATAATAGTTAAAGCTGTGTGATGGTATGTGGCATTTCACCTTGCAATTCTATTTTTAAGATTTTTAAGATTCTCCATAACAAAAAGGATTTTTTTTTTTTTTTTTGGAGAGGTTTTTGCTATAGGGCGCATGCCCTTGCCAGAAAGACAGAAAGAGACAGAGAGAGAAAAAAAGCAAGAAATCATCCCCCAGGAGAGATGGCCATGCCACTATCCCTTTTCCTCATTCTCCTCTCGGTATCTTGGGCACACAAGCACATGCACCCAGTATGTTTAAGCCACCAGGTATGGGACTCGAACCCCGGTAAACTACATGGGAGAGTCCAGTGACATAGTCATTAAGCCAACTGCTGGTCCCATAACAAAAAGTTTTTTAAATGTGTTTAATCATCCATTAGAAACCATCTCTTCACATTTATCCATCAAAAGCCCTCAGACCTACAATTTTTTTTAGTTCAAAATGTTTAATCCTGACACTATTATTAAGAGGTTGATTGTGCCATTTTATTGAGGGTTTTTATTTTTATAATTCTTTCAGGATCCTGAAAACTCATAAATTCATACCAATTGTCCAATCTATTAATTGTTCCACAAGATCTAACAGAAATTTCCATGAAGCTCCCTAGGAAAATTGTCCATTTGCCAAGACTGGTGAAGCAGTGTTTAAATTCTCCTAGTCCATTTCTACCTACAGAGGAAAGGTTACACATTGAATCTCCAGGAAGTTTGTAGAACAGAAAAAGAAAAAAATAAAAGCTTGGGGAAAAAAAACCTACAGGCTCTGCCATTAATTTCCTGAATGCTTTGGAAACAGTGCTTCTGATCCTTGGACTCCTAGTTGTAAATTACAGGACCTGAACTATGTCGTACTGAGAGTTCTAAAAATCTATGATCTATGCCTAAAGAAATCTTTTTCTTATTGTATATGATATTGGTAGGCCAATAATTCAAAAGACATTGGCTTTCTAATCTATTTCAAAATAAGTTTACACATGAAATCAATAGGTGAAAGAATTTGAAATAAAACCTTTATGCCAAGAAACTTTGCATGGTACACCGCGAAACTGTCTTACCGGTTTCCCACTTTCCTGTTTTAAACTGATTTCCATCAATCTAGAGACCTAGTATTCAAAGGAACATTGCTATTTTTTCAAACTAATTATTGTGGTTTTCTGCAAAAGGCTAGATTTTTAAATCATTAAGTCTCCAGAACACAGAAATCCTGGCCCTTCTAACAAGTTTGCCCCATATAAAATGCTATTTGTCCTTTACTATGATACACAAAAGGGGGACAGAAGTTTACTTGGCAGGCAACGTGAAAAATTCTGACAAAAGCATTCACCAACAATTTGGTTTTCCTTTCTGTTTTGAAGATCTTCATGTTGTGATTTTTCAACTACAGCACTGTAGCTAAAGGGAATTAAATACAGTAGGGTGGGGCCAGTAGGTGGCATGGAGATTAAGGTAGCTGGATCCCATATGGCCAGTTTTGCAGTTCAAGTCTCATACCTGGTGGCTTGAAAATGACACTAGCTGCATGTGCATGCATGCCCAGAATCCTGAGAGGAGAATGGAGGAGAAAGGACTGTGGTGTGGTCATCCTCTCAGAGGTGTGATTTTTCACTTCCTATCTCTTTCTCTCTCCCTCTCTGGTGAGCACACGCACCTTACAGTAAATTAAAAAATAGGTAAATAAAAATTAAAAATAATAATAAGGATAGATAAATAAATAAATAATAATAAATACACTACAATGAAGACATTCCTGAAATGTGCTTTCTGTTGTTCACAGTGGTACATGGCGATTCACTTAGAGTGTTCAGTTTTGGGGTTTTTTTTTTTTTTTTTTTTTAAGTTCATTTATTTCTTTTTTTTCCATAACAGAATAACAGAGAGAGAGAGAGAGAAGAAATATAAGCATCCTCATCAGGGTTCTTACAGCGCAATCTATCCTGTCTCAGTCAGCCTGATAGTCAAGTGCACACCCAGCATGCTCAGGGAGGGTCCTAGGATGAGAACCCAGGACTTTCCCATGGGCATCCAGTTGAATTACCCTTTGCCACCACCTGGTCTCTCACAGTTATTAACTTATGATATTTTCCATAATAAGAATATAAGGGACCAGCAGTTAGCGTAATGGCTATGTCGCTGAACTCCCATGTAGTCGACTGCAGTTTGAGTCCCAGACCCAGTGGCTTAAACTCACGCCAGGCGCGTGTGTGTGCGTGCCCAAGATCCCAAGAGGAGAATGGAGGAGAAGGGATTGCAGCGTGGCCACCCCCCCTGGGGAGGGTGATTTCTCACTTTCTATCTTTTTGTCTCTCTCTGTCTTTCTGGCAAGTGCACACACCCTATAGCAAAAACCTCTCCAAAAAAAAAAAAAAAAAGAATCTAAACAGAAAAACTGAAAATTTTTACTTTAACACTAAATTCAAACCATTTCCACATTTACCATCCAAATCACTATATCTGTTTTTTTTTTCCTGATTCAAAAATTTAAATATTTCAACAATTACTATTCCGTCCTCATGATGCAAACTCTAGGAATGTACAGAATTGTCAGTGCTCTATCTGGTCCCCAAAAAGAGTTTAAAAAGCTCTTCCTGTAATGTTAGTAAGTTGTTCACCCTGCCCTTTTCAAAAACTTCATTTAATGTTAATGATTCCCAGATAAATTTCAGTCAACCGTTTGAGAAAGCTGCTTATTCACTCAGCACCCACAGTTCCAGAGAGATCCAGAGATCATATCATTTGTCAGCCTGTGGCTGGGGCAAGAGCGCTGTTCTCCACAGCTTAACCTCAACTCAGTGCTCCCTATGGATTCTTCAATAGAAATAAAAGGTGCTGAGGTCACAAACTCAATAAACACCTTCAGTCAATAGCCACCTCTGGATATTCACAGCACACAGCAGTATATTAAATATCCGACATATTTATTCATGAATTTAAAAAAATGATTCTTTTGTTAAAATAAAATTTCCCATAGTTAGTTATCACTCTTCTATTTGACATATCTATCAACACTCTTTAAACTCACATTAAGAAATGTTGCTTTTGAGACCAGCAGATGGCAGAGTGGACTCCCACATAGTCAACCACAGTTCAAGTCCTGGACCTGGTCACTTAAACTGTGCTTGTATGCTTGAATGCTCAGAATCCCAAGAGGAGAATGAAGGAGATGGAAGTGAAGTAACTGTGGCATGACCATTCCCCCCAAGGGATGTTTCTCATTTTCTTTCTCTGTCTCTCTCTGTCTCTGTAGTCAATTCAGAGATAATTATTTGATGTACGTTTTTTGAGCTCATGAGAGCAATCCTTTGTAACTTCGTACAGAAGGAAAAATAAGAGAAAGGCTTTGTTTTTTCCACTAATTCAAGTTACTTTCAAGGGACTAAATCTAGTTTGATTTCCAAGTGCACACACCCTATAGCAAATATTTCCCTCTTAAAAAAAAAATGTTGGTCTCTGAACCCAGTTTTATCAGTATGCCACTATATTCTTATTTACGGTCATTTATTTCTAGAGTGAGCTCATGATACTAAACAGGCATTATTCCTCTCTAGCCCTCATACTCCCTGGGGACTTTTTTAGATTTAGATTAATCAATGATTATTAGAATGGCAGTGGCAAAGTGAACTTGATGAAGAATTGTTTGGGATGGCCCCATGGCATAGTAGCTAAGGAACCAGATCCAACATGGTTGACCATGGTGTCAATCTCAGCCTCAGTGGCTTGGAAGCTATGCCAGGCATGTGTACATGCATACTCCAATCCCAACAGAATATAGAAATGGAGGCGAAGGGATTGTGGTATGACCACATCCCATCAGGAGGTGCTTTTGTTCTCTCTCTCTCTCTCTTTCTCTCTCTCTGGTGAGTTCACATTCCCTCTGGCAAATTTAAAAAATATGTTTTTAAATAGTCAAGCATACAATGTATTAGTCCACTAATTCCTGGACATTGGAAATCAAACTAGATTTAGTCCCTTGAAAGTAATTTGAATTAGTGGAAAAAACAAAACCTGTCTCTTATTTTTCCTTCTGTACGAGAAGTTACAAAGGATTGCTCTCGTGAGCTCAAAAAACATACATCAAATAAGAATCTCTGAATTGACTACAAAAAAATTTAAGGAAGATCACAATGAAACTTTTTGTGAAGTAGTGGAATAAAAGAAATTTTCTTTTTTAAATAGTTATTTTATTTAACTTTATTTATTTATTTATTTATTTATTTATTTGTGTTTTAATTTGAACAGAGAGTGACAGAGAGAGAGCAAGAGAGAAGATGAGAAAGCAAACTGCCAAGTCCAGAACTCAAAACAGCAGTCAGCCATGTGGGAGTCCAGTGCCCTTAACCACCATGCTACCTGCTGGCTCCAAAATAAAAGAAATTTTCTACCTGCATATTGATAAATTGATCTTGTTCTATTCATCTAATAACTAAAACTTTAAATGATGGAAAACAATGTGCAGGAAAGAAAGTTTTTAATAGAAAGAGCCAATTAGAAGCTCAATACCAGAGGCTTTAGGAAGAAATTAGCAAAGAGAAATGTTCTGAAACTTACAAAAAGAATTTAACACTTACTCTATAGCTCTTTGCTAGTGGTCCAATAATATTTTTAATTTTCCTTTTCTATGTGTAAACGAATATGAAGTTAAAAAAATTCCACAATGTATATGGTGACAAACTTAATTTGTATTACTATTCATCAGAAGACATTTAAACAAATTATATAATCCCCTATCAAATGTCTAACAATATTAAATAACATTTAGTTTTAAAATATTCATGTTTATATTTGCAAATTATAAGTTACAACTCTTTTATGATCAGGAAATGGTAAGTTGTTTGTTTATTTATTTTTTTTTTTCTTAAGAGATTTTTGCAATAGGGTGCTTGTGCTTGCTGGAGAGACAGAGAGAGAGCGAGAAGTGAGAAATCATCCAACCCTCCACCTAGGGGATGGCCACGTCACAATCCCTTCTCCTCCTCTCTCCTCTCAGAATTTTGGGCACAAATGCACACGTGGCTGGCATGAATTTCACGCCCCAGGTCCAGGTCTCAAACTGTGGTCAGTCATGTGGTAGTCTAGCACCCTAACCAACTACACCACCTCTTGGCCCCCAGATTGTAACTCTATGTTTTCAAAGAAAAGGCACAGAGTCATATTATTACATTTGTAACATGCTAAAATAAAAATACTTTTCCATTATTAAAAATTACATGAACACCTACATAAACTTAGATTTTGTATTAACACTTCGCCTAATTTCTTTTAAAGTTCGATAGGTATAATAACTGGTCATATTATATCCTTTGTTTTTGCCTAATTGGGATAAATCTCAGTGATTCTGTTTGATGTTTCATCTTGTAAAGGAAAGTTCATGTGTTGCCCATAATTTAGTTATCTTTTTTCCTCATATTTCAAAAATCAGTTTTGCTAGGGGCTATGGCAAGAATAGATTTTAATGCAAAGTTAACACTAACAATAAGGTACATTCCAGAAATACAGTAAATTTTAAGCTAATGCAAAGTTAACACTAACAATAAGGTATACTTCAGAAATATAGCAAATTTTAAGCATTTCTGTCAATTATAAACATGCATATTTTAATCAACCAATAAATAATTATTGAGTACCAATTAGTGCAGGGCTTTGCAAGAGAAGTAAGTATGAGCCATGTGAAAGCCATGAGAGGTATTGCAGTGGTACTCGGTAGGAGTTATAGACAGCTCCTTTCAGGACAGGCAAGAGTGTCTAAAGAACATTTAGAGATGGGCAAGAACAACCATGAGATATTTTATTTAACAAATTTTTTAAAAAGCAATTTTCTAAGAACAAAAGGGCTACATTGGGTTTAGCGAACTTCTAAAGGTAGCACTGTGTTGCCCTTATTTTTTCGTGGTAGTTGAAATCTTCTTCCACAATGGTTTATTGTGCACATTACAAAGTCTACAGGGTCTTCCGAATTAAAGTTACAGAGTTTTGGGGTTTTTTCCTACGCACACTTGAGAATGGAATATTCTTCTTTACTCTTAACATAATATGCCTTCACAGACTTCTGCAATAATTCTAGTCATAATGACAAAAGAAAATCACCAAGACAATACAATGATTTTTACAAAGAGAAAGAATGACAGTTTCGCTTCTACTTTTCAAAAATGTTTTATAATATGATTTGAGATTGGCTTTATTCAATAGGCTGAAAGAGGAATCAATTCTAACAAAATGACACTCTCTATAATAAAGAACACCTACACTTTTGAGTAAGATATCCATTCCCACACATTCACAATGTTATTATTATTATTACCATTAGACTCTTTTTCAGAATAATTGTCTGACAAGGAAAATGTGGCTTTGTTTGGAATAAACTGACAATGTCAGTAAAACAAGCAATAAAATATAAAAGGTTGAGGGTTTTGTTTTTAATCTCACTTCTGTGACTCTAATAGAAGTCTCTGCTATTTCTGGCCTTTACTCTGCCCCTCAGTGGTTCATTAATCTAGCAAATTTATTTCGTCCCTACTATGCACCAAGTGTGGTGCTAGGTGCTGATTACAACAGTAGCCAAACAGATAAGGTCCCTGCCCTCGCAGCGTAGTCTGATTTAGACGATTAATCCCATAAATAAATGCAGAATGACATATTCTGAGTACAATGAAGAAATAACACTGGGTGTCGAGAGAGAAAAACAGGAAGACATAGTTTAGATTGAAATTCTTCAGTTTCAGCTGGACCCTGAGAGATGACAAAGAATTTTTCAGATGTGGAGTTAGAAGAAGAGTATTGCAGGGGGCATGGCTTTGAAAGGTCCTGGGCATTACATGCCCAAACCTAAACAAAACACTGGGCTTGAGTACAAGAAAGGAGAAGCAGAAAGGAGCCCATGGAAGAGGTAATCAGAGGCCAGCCAGTTTGGTCAGATAAGATTCTCATTTTCTCTTGAGAGGAGTGGGAAGTTACTGAAGGATTTGAAGCAGGGGAGTTATGAAGTCATTTGTCTTTTATAAATATGACTTTGTTTACTGCCTGAAGAAAGGATTGGGAGGGAAGTTTCTCAGAGCCAGCTCTCCAGATGATCTTTAAATGCCTACATGAAATGGCCGTCATCTCCCATTACTTCCCTCCGCATACACAGTGCCGCCCACATGCCACACGCCGCCCCTCTTCGACTTACTTCCCCACCCCAACGCAGGGCTGTGCTTTGTCTCTGTTCCCCACCTCACCCTCTGCCCCCTTATTTCTCTACTAGCTATAATCTCATCAGGCTAAAGGAGATATACTTGACTCAATGGCCAGTTTCTCCTGAAGATTCTTCACCTATTCTTTAAACCCTATGCACTTGTAGAAAAATTCTGAGCAGCACAAAAGGAGTCCTGCCAAGAACTATAAACAGTTCCCCAGCCTCCATGTACACACGGCCAAGTCTGGGCTGAGAACCATTGATTAAAAGCTTTTATTCTTTCACAATTAAAAAGAAAAAAATATTGCAGACTAGCTTTGTGGCACAGCATTAGCCCACAGGCTCCACCATGGTGAGGCCTTATGGGAAGGTGTAGGGTTCACATCCTGAGATCTCCCTATAAGTTTCAAGTGCATCCAACCTCACCAGCACTTGAGTATGGATGGCTAAGGGTATGGATAGATCATGGCATGAGAACCCTTTCGAAGATGCCTTCCTCTTCTCTCTCTTTCTATCTCTCATGGAAAAATGAAATAAACAACTTTAAAAAAAATTTAAAGATAATTTCAAGCACATTTTTATAGTGCTAATATAAAATCTTATTTGTCACATACACACAATATCAACAAAAATTGCAGTTAACTATTTTTTCTATTTTCATGGTTAATAATCTCCTAATTACAAGAAAGGCATGGGTATATACAATGGGATATATTAAATCTAACAGAAAGAAAAAGAGCTAGTTCTGAAACTGGAAAACCAAATAAAACCTATTTCTTAAAGTTATATTTTCCCTCAAAGCTACCCTAGAATTCGGTCATGGTTTTATCTAGAAAGTTATTTACCTAAATAGACTCAGACATAAATTTCTCACATTACACTTTCTTTTCTTTTTTTTTTTTTTTTTTTTAATGTTCTCCCTACCTCCAAAAGGAATTATGGCTCCCTTTAAATGGGAACTTTCAGTACCTGGTACCTGCAAACTGCTTAAAGTTTGGCTCCTTGAAATGCCCCAGAGAGAGGAGCAAACTGATCTAATTGAATCGGAACTTGTGGTTCTGCTGCAATCCAACCAACTGTCTAGACAACAAGCAGTCACATAAATCACTGTGAGCTCTAAAAGACCATTTAGTCTGGGAAAAAAATTTCAATAAAGCATGTAAAAATGGGATTCTTTTCTCTTTTTTTTTTTTTTGTAACTAAACTTTGACACTTGACTAGTAAATTATCTTATAATAATTTAAAACCAATTCATGAAGAAAACATGATCAATATTGGTTTCATTATAAAGCTCTGATGAAATGAAATATGAAATGAGCCAACTGCCGGCGGCTTCCGGCAGCCAACCTTTCCTCTGCGGTCTCTCAAGGCCTCCCCCCGTTACCCACCTTGATCTCGTTCGTGCCATGTTCGACTTCCAGCAGCTGGTGAATTCGGAGAGGGGTAAAAGTCTCCTGTAGGACTTGGTTCCATGTTTTCATCTATTGAAATGGTTTTGGGTCTTTTGCTGTTAAAATATGACAGTGGTTATATTAATAGGATTTCTGGGAAATATGTGTAGCACTTAAAAGTAGATGATTTGAGAAAATTCCTACTGTAGAAAGTTCTGTAAGAACAAATAATAATATCTCAGAATCATTTTGAAATAATGGTATTTAAAACATTAACCACAAAAGCAGACACTTGTAGCTGAATAAACTATTTATTATACCATCTTATATATACTGATGAATATATATATACAGTGAATATGTTTCAAAAGAAATTTCAATGATAAACTGTTAATGCATTTTATCTACTAATATTACCTTGTGTTATTAAGGTTGCACTTAACTTTTATCATATTATTATCAATATGAATAACATTCATTTCTATACCACTTGCCATTTACATGTTATCCTTCCATATTAAACCAGAATACGGTATAGAGTAGAGTGGAGCAAGAGTTTTGGAATCAGACATGCCTAGTGTCACATCTTGACTAGGTTGTTTATTAGTTCTTAATAGTAAGCTCCTTTGGGAACAAACAGGTGGCATGCTGGTTAAGGTGCTCTACTCCTCCATGGCTAACCATGGTTCAAGTCTCAGACTGGCAGCTCGAGAATCATGCCAGGAAAATGGGGGAGAAGGGATTGCAGTGTGGCCAATCCCCCTGAGGGGTGATTTTTTACTTTCCCTCTCTCTGTCTCTCTCCGGCACATGCACATGCCCTATAGCAAAAAAAATTATATATATACAAAATATACATAGTTATGGGATTAATGGGATTAGAACTATAGATAGATAGATAGATAGATAGAGATATAGTAAGTTCCTTAACCTTTTAAAACTCAGTTTAATCATCTGTAAAATGGAAATAATAAAATCTACTTCAAAGTGGGATTTTGGAGAGGATTAAATTAGTTATTAAGTATAAAGCTCTCAGATAAATGACTGGCATTTAGAACATACTTATTAAAAAGTAATTATTTGTAGTAATCCTATAATTAATAATAACAATGTTATAGCACTTTACTCATTATAAACTATTTCATGTGTTCTTCACGTTTTTCTTAAAAAAACAGTGATTGGCACCTTATTCTTAAATCAATCACAAAGAAAAAGACTATTTCCAAATTCAGACTAAACAGAATATTTTTTAGATAATACATTGTAATCAGAAAACATGGCTTATCTCAAGTATATGTGAATATCTAAAGAATAAAAAACTATGGTATAGGCTATATTGCTTCACATATTGCTTTGATATATCCTACTAATACCCTATTAAGTTATGAAAATGGACATTTTTCTTGAATTTTAAAGAATTCTTATCCACACCTAGGTTGGTAAACACTAATGAAAAATACCTTCTGAATTAATTTAACACAGTGGTAATAAACATAAAGTCACAGGATTTCAGAGTTAGAATTTACCTCAGAAATGATCACATAAGCAAACTGCGCTCCCCTCCACTTTCCATAAATGGAAAAAAAAAAATGGTGAAATCCAGAAAACTGTCCACGGCAAGATGAAAGGAGCAATCAACAAGGATTTCTGACTTCCAAGACTGTGTCCTGGCCCCTGTACCATGTTCACAAGCCTGTGGAGTATGTGCACTCCTGGGTGTATTTGTAGATATCCTTGAGATTAATATTGACTCAGAACTCCCGGAGAATTAACATGACATAGAAAATGGCAGTTTCTGGGACCAGCAGTTAGCATAATGGCTATGTCGCTGGACTCCCACGTAGTCGACCGTGGTTCGAGTCCTGGACCTGGTGGCTTAAACTCACTCTGGGCGCGTGTGCGTGCGTGCCCAAAATTGCGAGAGAATGGAGGGAAAGGGATTGCGGCATGGCCATCCACCCTGGGGGGGTAATTTCTTGCATTCTGTCTCTCTGTCTCTCTCTGTCTGTCTGGCAAGTGCACACTCCCTATAGCAAAAACCTCTCCAAAAAAATAAAAAAATAAAAATGGCAGTTTTTTATCATGTCAGACCATGATAAGAATGAATAATATACCTTTTTAGTTTCTTCCTAAGGTACTCAAAGTTAGAACTTAACATTTTTAACTTTGCTTTTAATTTAATTCTCCCTTCTGTGAGTGCATAGTAAATATGGACAGAAAATTTAAAGTTAGAAGGAAATTATTTTCATAAGGAAGTAATAGAGAAATATTTTTGAAAGCTTGTTTATTCCCAAAGACGTAGTAACTAATACCGAGTGGCTATGAGGGTAGATCTATATTGACAACATACTAATCCTGCAGAAAAAATTACTGTTCACATTTTAAATTTAGAGAAAGGAATTCATCTTAAAGACACCAACATGTCAGACTATTTCAGTGCTGATAAACTCAATCTGCACAAATTAAAATACACTCTAACCATAAACAATACAAAATTATCATTAGTTTATAAACATATAAACATGCATAGTCTCATAAACAATTCAAATGCAATTAGCTGTCATTACTGAGAATAGCTTAGGAAAATGTTTCACCAGATAGTCTTTATTTTTTAAAAGTTGACTTTTTAAATATATGTTTTGCTCTAGAATTCATGTATGCTCTTGTATTTGATCATAGGCATATTTAATGCTCTGGGAATGAATCTTCATATGTTGAAGATCCAACTCAAAACAAAAACAATACAATTCTGTTATGTATTCATCTTGACTAAAAGTTACAACTAGAAGGTCAAGAGAGAAAATGCAAATGTCAACAAGAAGCAAAGAGACCACACTCTAGCTTCTCCCCAGCAGAGACATAAAATCAAATTTCAGAGAAGGTATTATTTTCATTGGTAACTGAGAGTTCACTATTACTAAATCAATCAAAAAAATATCACCTAATTGAGGAATTTGGCAAATTGTGACCTAGACTAAGCCCTTTAATTCTAAGGTTATGCAAATGACACATTTTAAGTTTTATATTTAAGTATCCCAAGCTTGGATATGGGATTTGGGTCAAAGTTACAAGGAACCTATCAGTTAAACACAAGAGATCACCAATGTGGTAATATCACTTATATCTGATTGATTGATTTTCATGAGAGATACGTGTTATGCACATAAGATTATGGTGAGAGAAAGAGAGAGAATGGAGCACCTTCTTAAGGGTCAGGTCATGCCACCATCTTTTTCCTTCAAACCGCCAGCCTATTGGGTCTTAGACACTTGTATGTGTACCCAGAGTGTTTCACACTGACCTAATCAAGGGTTAGGATGCTGGTTGCCTTGTGGGATCCAGCTTCTCTTTAGCAGTACATTACTATTATGCTACGGAGCTGGCATAAGGCAACATTATTTTAAAATTCATTGAGAGAATTAGTTAATTTGTAGAATTATAATATTTCATATGACAGTATAAAAAAACCATATTAATGTATTTTCATAGCTCCTTTGTCATCCTGTAAAAGATTTTTAAAAGTGCTTTAAACAATAAGTACATTTAATTTGCAAATATCAAACTAAATTTAACTTGGAAAGACTAAAAATCTGTGTCTAAGCAGCAAATTTTTATCTTCCCTCTCACTTTAATACCTACCTACTATCAGCATATCTACCTACTACATACCTATCTACATATATAAGAACATGAGCAGCTGCTCTTTTAGTTACCTGCTTGGTGGAGAAGACAGCGACCTCTGAAGATTGACCCCCGAGTTCATGTCATGATAATACGGTTGGCTTGGGATTTCTCCAATCGGGAAGTTTACTCCAGTTCCCTGGGTTATGGGTGCTGAGGAATAAGATAACAAATACTGGGAATGCCTTTCACATATGTCATCTCTCTTTGAATGGAATCATATATTTTCCCTGCCTCTGGCCAAGACTGGGCAGAAGTCTCTTCTTTACTTTAAGATTCTAATACCCACCATACACTGGGGTAGGATATAAAACCATACTGATATTCAAATTTGAAAATTTGAGATACTCAGACTATAATCATTAGTTACCGCTTCCCCTAATCATACTCTCCAACCTGTTTCGTTCACTCCTTTGCATAAGTCATCAGTGTATCTGTCTCCCTCCTAGTCTATAGGTACTTTGGAGGAAACAGAACATGTGATTCATGTCACTCAGCACCAAACATGGTGCTTTATTCACACTGTAGAGGCTCTTGAAAACCACCATAGTTAAATAAACTAAGATAAAAAAGCTTTACGAATACCAAAGATCATTATTCTACAGTACTGTTAATATTAGGATAGATTAAAAGCCATAATACTTGTAATTATTTGGCATACACAATGCTTCCATTAGGGTAAACATATAAATGGAATTTATAAATAAGAAATAAAAGATAAATTTGTTTTCAAGATTCATACTCAGGTTTTACGTATGAATGCCAAGTGTGGTTTGCATATTATGCTTTCCAATAGATGTTTACTACTACTTTATCAATCGTTTAAAATATGCTCATGGAGGGTTATACTTTAAGGTATTACTTTGTAAGTCAACAAACCTTTTTGAATTTTGCCAATACAGTATAAATTAAGAATTTTGTGTATGTAAGTACTGTCCTTTATTCAATGGATTGTATCTGCTCAGATTTTTTACATTTATTTTTAGGGCTCTTGAATAAATCTGTGAGGTAGCACAGTATTAGACTGAGCGAATCTGGAAAGATAACTAGCTTTTCAGGTTGAATTCTCTCTGCCATCTGTGAGCCATGTGCCTCAGTTTCCTAGACTAGGAAACAGGGAAAAAATCCTAGCATAGCTGATCATTCTGAAGATGAGGAGGTGAGGAAGTGATGGAGGTGAGGAGTGAGGCTGGCATTGTGCCTAGAGCATGAGACATCCTCAGCATGTGTGGATTTGGGGTTTCCCTGGTCCCAGATCCCATCCCTGGCAGAATGGAGTGAGGAGCAAAGACGGAACAATTGAAAGACATGCTAAAAGCAGACAAAGAAGTATAAATGAACCTGTTTGCTAAAAGTTTGTTTACTGAACAAGTCATTGATTGTGTCCATTACTGGCAGGTATTCCAATCGATACAAAATGGTCTGCCTTTAATAGACATTGCCAACAGTTGTGCCAACAAGGCACTCATGCAAAACATGTAAATACCAGGATAATGGTAATTCCAGTGAAACTGCCCCTATGAATGACATGATCAACAAGTGCAATAGGATTTCTAGGAGGAAAGAATCCAGTACAGGCTTGAATGGTCCACAGAGTCTGTGGAATCGCCCTGGCAATCACTGAGCTCTGGAGAATGAACAGGGATTGAAGGGAGGTCGTTCCAAAAGGGGTTTCTGCAGGAGCAAATCAAGGGCAGAGAAAATGTGGAGCATAGAGAGCAGGCGGATAGGAATCAAAGACTAGGGCTTAACAACAGTTTATATTTCGTCACCTGTTTTAATCAAGCCTTTAAAACTCTAATGAGAGAAAGTGCATCCTGGGGCTTGGCAACAAAATTCCAGAGCTCCCAAGAGTCACTCTAAGAACACATGGCTGACTTAAATCTTCCCCTCTCTCCTAACTGCCTCAAGGTGAAAATAAAATTCCAATGGGACTACAGATTTCCAAAGAATTCTTCTTACCCAGAATTTATAATAAACTCTCAAAGTGGGTCCACTAGCAGTTGAATTGTATTTTAATACCAAGCAGGCCAAGATTAGCTTAAAATGTGTTTAAGAACGTATAGATTGGGCAGTACAAGCTTTACTGCAGAGAAGTAATCGAGAAATACATCATTACTACTAAAATTAATTGAATTAATATATACGTGATTGGACTCAACTCCAAACTTCTGAAGCATCTGCCTTCTTTTAGTTTGTTCATTTTATATTTATAAAGTTATACTCACTTTAACCTCCATTTTCACAGAAAATATCTGTTTGTACTGTGTAACTCTGCCTGGTGGCTTGAATTATGTGGACGGCTAAAATGTAGCTATGTTTGTTGTGACTTGAGGTACATCCAAGATTAAAAAAAAATAGGAGGTAAGAAATCCTACAATAAACACATGCTTTAAAATTTATTATTAGAACCATGTTCTATGTGACACTGGAAGCAGATGACATACTAGAGCATTTTAGGGACTCAGTGAACGTAAGCATTCTGTCTGGCAACTCACAACAGTTAAGAATACAACCCAAAGAGCTGAGTTACTAACAGGAAATGTACAGGTCGTACCCTATGTAAGCTACATGCCCACTAACTAAGGTCATGCAGTATCTAGCCTAAGATTTGTAGCTCCTATTGAGTACATGGGACTAGACACAGTTTGCTTGGCTGAAAGCATACTGGGTATAGTTTAAAATAAAATAATAATTTTTTAAATCTTTAGAAATGTTCCTAAATGTTCATGAAGGATTATTCCAGAGTATCCAACTTGCAATAAAATAATTTGTCTACAGATTTATACATGAGCACTGTAAAACTTTAGGATGCATTCTGATACTGAATAAGAGATAACAGGAAAAAATAGTAGATTAATAATCAATATGGCCAAAATACTAAAACTACACACACGCAACTCTCTTAATGACAAAGAGAATGTGAGAAGGCAGAGTCTCAGTCAGATCCTCCTGCTTAAAAGCCTCTGGAAAAACTGACAACAGAGGCAAGGATCAGCCTTAGCACATCTCCCAGAGAGCTGCAAGAAGGCTGAAAGCTGCAAATCATGTTGAAGAGGCTGCCAATATCCTCTTAGACACCAAGCCCCAAAGAACCTCAGATTCTAAGGGCTAGAGGCCAACCCTTAACCTCTCTTATTGTTCTCCTCACTCCAGAAGCTGATCCTAAATCAACTTTTAAGATGGAGATAATATCATTCAAGGGAGAGATCACTATCCTAAAACTGAAGAGCTTCATTAGCTAAAGTCAACACACACATTAGTGGATCATATGATAGTAAAACCCTAGAGGATAGAAGCCATTAACATACTGTGAACCCTCAAGAAGTCAGAATTTGTGATATGCAGTGCAAGAGTGGTGCTGAAGTTTATGTTTACTTGGCAAACCCTTATTTCATAAATAATAAAGCTCGACTGTATAAACAGGATTATAATGTGGATATATTAAAACACTTAGGAGAATAACTTCTCAAGCATTTCAGAGACACCTATTTACATATGGAGAAAATAAATGTTTGCAGAATAAATTAGCTAATGAATGAATATAGATAATTAATGTACTAATTACAAATCAGTAATGTTTGTTATAACAAATAACCTAAAAACCTTTAAGAGATGACAGTAGGAATTAAGAATGAATAAATGAAGTAGGTTAAATTTACTTTGTTTCTAATCATTACAGAAAGATATTTTGAACTTATTTATATTTGAAGTTCAGATTTTTCAAAATATCACTCTGGGCTTTAGAAGGTTCTAATGTGGTTCTCCTTTGACAGCACTTAGCATGGTATTACCTATAATGAGAAACTAAATAAATAGTTCCTGACAGATGACTTTACTGCCCTTCTCATAAAATGGAAAAAAGTATCATGGAATTTAGAAAAGTACATATTTAAGCAAATAATGTTATAAGCTTCCTAAATGTTACATCTACCCTTTCTTCAAAAGAATAGTGTGGAGAAAACACACACACACACCCCTCTTTCAAATACCCTCTTCTTTGTGAGATGCTAGAAAGTGGTAATGAATAAATCAGGCATAATTTCTTTCCAAATTAAAAATTTTAAATGTCAGAGTTCTTGACAAATCATATATTGATCTAAAAAAAAAAAAAAAAAAAAAGACCCACTCCTTTGGCGGAGGGAGAAGCCAACAAAAT
>NW_006203092.1:1096258-1113108 GCF_000334495.1 Tupaia belangeri chinensis | reverse complement strand
GTATCATGGAATTTAGAAAAGTACATATTTAAGCAAATAATGTTATAAGCTTCCTAAATGTTACATCTACCCTTTCTTCAAAAGAATAGTGTGGAGAAAACACACACACACACCCCTCTTTCAAATACCCTCTTCTTTGTGAGATGCTAGAAAGTGGTAATGAATAAATCAGGCATAATTTCTTTCCAAATTAAAAATTTTAAATGTCAGAGTTCTTGACAAATCATATATTGATCTAAAAAAAAAAAAAAAAAAAGACTCACTGCCTTGGACGATGGAGTAGACCATCAGAATTCTCTTGCCCAGCAAATACTATACCCTGGAGCCACTGGGATACAAGATATCAGATTTTCATCTCCTACATGGCTCCCTAGTAAACAGACTCAACAGAAGTCTCTGACCATACACTTACCTATGCCAGAATTATGCCAGAAAGAATGTGTTACTTAAGCCTTAAATGTCTGTATATCTCATCACCTAATATGCATGCTATTTGCACTGGTCTGTTTAGAAATCTGAGCTATTTAAGAAGCTACACCACTTCAGAAGACATGGTTGTCTACTAGCATGGAGATTTCTTCACTGAACAGCACTCAAATACTGCCTATTCTTACCCTCAATAACCTCCTCTCTCTTTGTTCTGGTTGGGTCATAATTCTTGTTCATGATCTCTGAAGTTGACCCAAATAAGAAACACAGCTTAAGCAAGGATCAGAGTGCCACTACATCATTTGAACAACATCATTCTGAAGTGCAATGTTTTCTATCGAAATGTCAGGTGAAAACATACCTTTCAAAGTTACATCAATAAACAAAATCAGAGAAGGGAGCGTAGAGACAGAAATCACTTCCTTTAACATAATCAATGCAGTCCGATCTGCATCTAAGATACATTTACGCACTTACTGCTTATCGGTAATAAGTAAAAGAGTTAAGTAAGGAAAATTCCCCCTTGCTTAGGTAGCCAGGTGAGCTTACCCTAAAAAAATCTGATCCAGCCTGCCAAAATGTGGTCTCAGGTGAGGTGGCCAGTTAAAACAATTGGACATTGTTTTGGATAACAATGCTTTCTATCTATATCCAAATACAATCTGCAAAGTTAATTTCTGCATCCCTCTACACTCTGCATGTTAGTGTGTATATCCTGTACATCTCCAAGCCCCCACCGAAATGTTCGTAAAATGAAAAAGCACTTATCTACAGGAAACTTATGTGGGTTATCATAACAACACGGAGTACATTTAATTAATCACACTTCCTTCGATATAAATGACCATCTATGGTCACAGAGAGAACAGTAATGAGTACCAATAACACAGCAATAAGAACAATCCAAATGTTATTTTTGTACAACAGAAAGTTTTGATAATTTGAATGCAAATATTTTTTAAAAATAAGACAAAATGTATGCATTCGTGATCTCATCCAAGGATCCGAGATTTTAAAATTCAAATTCTCCTAATATGTGGTCACTCTGTCCTACATTTAAAGTACAAAATATGATCACTTCATACTATATTTAAGGCTCAAGATGAAATGTGTTTATTATACTTAAATAATAAGGAAATTATTTACTTACTTCTGGATACCCTCACAAGTTCTGATACATTGAAGACTCCAGATTTCACAAAACTATCCTCAAGGTATCCTAAAAAGAAACATCAAGAGGAAAACGATCAACATAAGCGGGAAGCAAAATAAATGATTAAATGCTAGAATTTGTTGAAGCACTTTTAAACCAAAGGTTAAAACAAAACTCAAGTATGCTTATAAGAATAAGTAAAAACAAAATTCTTGTGTATACAAACTCAGTTTGTTTAAACAAAAGTAAAAAGTTTAAATGCTAAATCATCGCCTAGGAAATTTTTTCCCCTAACTTTCTAAATGTACAGGGTAATTGGTGTGGTTTTATTTGCCATGGCTCATGCAGAGAGAATGAAGGTTCAGGGGCTCTCATTTGAATGTATTCAACTCACTAGCACCTGGTAGTCTAAAGTCTATCCATTAAAAAAGAAAGAAAGAAAAAGGAAAACCACAACCACAATTAGCACCTTGTTGGAAATACTTCAAAGATCTCTGGAAACCACTGTTCTTTCACAAATCCTTCCCTGATTAAAGAAAAGTGAGCTGCTGTTACCAGCACTCCCACCCTTGTTCCAGGGTCACTAACAACACAAAAGCAGAACTTGTACCTACAGCAAATTCTTTGCACCGACAATTTCCAGGCACCTTTATTACTCTGCATGATTTTAGTGCTTTCCTCACCCTTCCTACTACTCCCTTGGATACTCTTTGCTTTGAGAACCATCTACTTTTTTCTGGCAAATGGTGGTGATTCCAGGCCTCTAGGAATACATCCATGACCTTTACGAGACATCTAGGCACAGGGTCCATCCACAGTGGCCAAGGTCCACAAATCAGGAGCCTTGGTAAACTCAGGCCTAAGTCCAGAACTAGTGAAGACTTCCCCAAAGAGTAGTAATGGCCCCATCTTTGGTTTTCACTGATGACAAGGGGGTATAAAGAGTGTGAGGAGGCAAAGAAACCTTAAGAAAGAAGAACATGATTACTCTCCACTGCTCCAGGAAGAGAAGAGTCTGAAAATCCTTAGGACTGAAAAACTTAAAAAGGATATCTCTAGACTTTAGGAAATGGCAGTTCAACCAGAGCAGATTTATATAAAGCTATGGGGCTGACCATGGGATTAGGTGGGTTCAGGAATGTCAGGCAGGGGTGGTGTGACAATATGGAATGCTCAAGGAGAAGAGCCGAGATCTGAATCCCAGCCATAGACGCCAGTTATGCAATCGTGATCATTAGACCGCTTTGTGCCATTGCTTCCTCATCTAAAATTAGAGACAATAAAATCCCCTACCTCATAAGGTTGTTATGAATTCTAAGTAAGATAAAATATGAAACCCTTAGTAAACACCGCTCAAGTGTTACCCATAAATTAAGATGAGCCAGCAGAGCCAAAAATCAGCCCAACACAGAATTATGCGCACTGGATTCTAGACAGTCCTGAATTATTCGTAAATCCTTATTTAGTAAATTTACCAGAACAGAAGTCACCATCCCGCTACTTAACCATGCAAAGACAGAAAACCATTTAATTAGCTTCACTGCTATTAACTGAGGAGCCAAATGTATGTCTGAACAGTTTCATGTCCCTCATCCACCTTTTCAGACATAGAAGAAAGAGTGAGAAAGAATTGTAAGATCTTGGGGCTGGCAGGTGGCATGGTGATTAAGGTTCTGGATTCTCACATGGTCAACCACAGCGGCAGTCCCAGAACTGGTGACTTGCTTTCTCACTTATTCTCTCTCTCTCTCTCTCTATCTCTCTATCTCTCTCTCACATGCACACATGCTTTCTCTGTTTCTCTCTGGTCAAATAATAATAATGATGATGATGATGATGATAAGTAAAATTAAATAAATATTTGTCAAAAAAAAAGAATGCTGTGATCTCAGTTGGCAGTAAAACTTAAGTGTCACATTAAGTCACTACTCTAAAAAATACATACTTTTGGGGGGGGGAGAGGTTTTTCGCTATAGGGCGCGTGAGCACGCCAGCCAGACAGAGAGAGACAGAGAGACAGAAAGCGAGAAATCACCCCCCAGGGGGGATGGTCACGCCGCAATCCCTTCTCCTCCATTCTCCTCTCAGGATCTTGGGCACGCACGCACACGCGCCCGGCGTGAGTTTTAAGCTACCGGGTCCGGGACACGAACCGCAGTCGACTACGTGGGAGTCCAGCGACATAGCCATTACGCTAACTGCTGGTTCCCAAAAATACATACATTTTTAAGAGAAAAATAACAAAATGTTCCCAGCTGATATACTTCAAGGAAATCTTACTTTTTAAGCAACTCTTTTTCACCAGATTGAGTTCACTGCAGTAATTATTGAGAGACTTGTACATAATCAGCTCTGTATAAGGTACTAAAAGTCATGAATACAAAAATCATGATGTGGACTCTCTTTGTCTGGTTAGGGAAAAAAATGTTTTAATGACCTGGACCACTATAAATTAGCATTGTCTACAAAGATTTTTGTTGCTTTTGTTGTTGTTAAGTATAGTTCATTATATTTTATTTTATATGTGGTAAACTTAACAAAGTAAATCTAGTAAGTATTAAAACCTTATTGATCTTGACTACCACTCTCATACTTAACTGTCAGACAAGCTTACTTGTCATCACCCAGTGTCCTCTATGAAATGCCTGCCTCCTGACTTTCCCACACATCTGCTTCTGGTCCTTTCTATATACCCTTCAATGTTTAGCTCAACGCCCATCCACTCCAGAAACTGCTCCTCCACCCTCTTCTCACACCCCAGAATCAGCCAAACACACTCTCTTCCCTCTGTGTTCACACAGCACCCAGTTAGTACTCATTTTACAGTTTGCACATTCAGATTCTTCAAGATACCTGTTTTCAAGTTTTGTATTCCTTCATGGATTATCAGTCCCTTTATTTAGGAAAGTGGGTTTTGTTTCTCTCTATAGTCCCCTTAAGAGTGAACTCATTGTTTATCTAGAAAGAAACTACTAAGTAAACAGTTTCAGAACAAAATTTTAAAATTCAACTTTTTGTTTGTTTGTTTTTATTGCCAGAGGGCACATGCTTTTATCAGAAAAGGAAAGGGAGTGAAAGCAAGAGCATACTCCACAATGAAGCATGGTCATATTGCAATCCTGTCTTCCATTTCTCCATCCTGTCAGGATTTGGGGCACACCTGCATACATACCCAGTGTTTTTCAAGCCACCACATGTGGGATTCAAATCACAGATGTTTTTCAAGCCACCAGGTGTGGGATTCAAATCACAGTTGGTCATGTGTGATCCACCTTCCTTAACCACTAGATCATGAGACCAACCCCAAATTCAACTATTTTAACACAAGATCACAAATTAACACCTTAGTAATTTTGTAACAATGAACACATAGATAACTTAAGATTGATGGATAGTTATTTTGACTCTTGTCATTCCCTGGAACTCCTTAGCTGAGGAATTTACCTAGATTTTTGAGTAGAATAAAAAAAAATGATTAAGGGCTGATTATATTCCTGATTGTTACATATTAACTTGCAACTTTAGGCATTTAGTATAAATGCCTGAAAAACTAGAAGTGTTTAAATAATAGGAGCTTGGGGCCAGCAAGTGGTGTGGTGGCTAAGGGAGCTGGACTCCCACATGACCTACCATGGTTCAAGTCCCAGACCTGGCAGCTTGTTTTCTCTCTCTCTCCCTCTCTCTCTCTCTCTCTCGGTCTCACTCTGTCCCTTTCTGGTCAAAATAAAATAAATAAAGTTATATAAAATAATTTTAAAAAAATAATAATAGGAGCTTGGGGCCAGCAAGTGGTGTGGTGGCTAAGGGAGCTGGACTCCCACATGACCTACCATGGTTCAAGTCCCAGACCTGGCAGCTTGTTTTCTCTCTCTCTCCCTCTCTCTCTCTCTCTCTCGGTCTCACTCTGTCCCTTTCTGGTCAAAATAAAATAAATAAAGTTATATAAAATAATTTTTAAAAAATAATAAATAAATAAATAGGAGCTGAAAAATACTTGTAAAATAAATAGATGAGTAAGTGACTGAATACATGAATATTTTAATATATTTATACAGATTGCATTGCATGCAATTCTTAGCAACATTTCAACATGTAGATGTGATCTGAACTTTATTTCTTATAGTTCCATAAGTAATTGAAAGCCCATTTGCCTCTAAGTGATAGACATTAGCACAGAGGGATATGCTATGGGTTAAATATTTCCCCAAATTCAAATGTTGGGATTTGTTTGTGACAAGATCAAGAAGATGAAAACTTAATTTGACTATAATGTTGAAAGGTGGAGATTTGGGGAGGAGACTAGGATTAAGATCAATAAGGCAGGGTCCCCATGACTAACTCCTGATGGGTTTAAAAGGAGAGCGAGCGAGACAGAACAGAGACACGCAGGCACGGATGCATGTGCCCCTGTTCTCTACCATGTTGTGATGCAGTCAAAAGACCCTCACTGAATGTGGCCCTGGACCTTAGATGTCACACTATGAGTTACATAGACCTATATCCTCATAGGCTACCCAGACACAGCAATTTTCTGTTATTAGCAATAAAACAGAGTAGGATGGGGTGTGTAGGCCTCCTAGGAGCCAAACCTGAGGGAGGGATGAGCTGCATCAAGGCTAATTGCACCAGTGGGAAGACAGGAGGTCCAACAGAGACAAAACACAATGACTATCTCATAGAAGAGGCCAGGCAGTTCACAATGTAGCTGTGGACTCGCTCCATTCTCCATTTCCAATTCTCCAAGTTCTAAGAATTGAAATCTACAAAGCAAACTGAAAATTATTATACTAAAATTATAAAAAGTGTTGGAATACTTAAGAACTGCTTTGGAACCTACTGGACAAAATGCAATAACATAGGCCCTACTGTGCTCTACTCCTGCATAGTGCATAGTGAGACCTCAGGGGAGGAAGGTTCCTGTGGACAAGCACCTACTGAACAAGGAGCCCCTGCGAGCAGGGAGGAGTGGTGGTCAAGCAAGGGGGTAGGCTGAGAAGCACCTGAAGCAGATGCTGCATCTTCATGCATTTTTGCACACTGCACAGCCTTTGCAATGGACAAGCGTTAGCCAAGACAAGGCAGAGTAAGAAAAACAGAATGGACGGCAAAGTACTTGGATAGCTAATAGTCCTTGCTCAATAGCCTATAGGAGACAATATCTGTGGACCCGGGCAAAATAACTGGGGAGGATCTTACAGTGGATCAGGAACTCTGCAGCAATATAGGTAGTGATACTCAGCAAAACAACAGGTTACTGCTGTGAATATAACCCTGTCTGTAACCTCCAGGCTCCTGGGGCCTTTCAGAAACAGGGTTTTTGTGTATTACCCAGACCACTGTAAATCTAAATAGCTGCTACAAACGCCAAAGATCTTACAGCAATTTGGAGACATTAATATAGTAAATTCCCTTCATCTACCAAAGAAAATATGAGCATCTCTGAGGCAGAGCAGCTGCTTAATGGTTACAGAGCAATATTGTACAACAGCTTAAGCCAGGAAGAAAAGAACAACTTTGCATTTATGTGATACTGTATTTACACTACATGTATGCTTTTTTTAAAAAAAAATAAAATTGAATAGGAAATAAAGACTTCCCCAAACTGAGAAGTCTGAAAGGCAATATCAAATTATATTATTTTACTTCTTTTTTATTTTTTTCTAACAAAAGCAACAGTAAATCAGTACTCAGAAGTTAATATCGTGTTTAACCTCCTTTACAAACAATAACAGAGGGACACAATGGCATATCTAACTGTTAATATCTCAAATTATAATCAGCACCATTTGAATGTTAAACAACATTTACATAGAAAATCCAAAGGAAGACTGATAACGCTCATTTTTATAGTCTACTGTGTTCTATTCTTGAAATAATTTTTTTAAGAAAGCCATGGAAAGCAGTTATTAAATTCATGAAAGCTGTCTTCAAATATCTGAAGGACTGTTAATGTAGATGGTGGATTAGATTCATTCTGCATAGTTCCAGGAGCTGTTTTTTGGCTCAGTAAACAAATTTGTCATCCATTGAGAAAAGTCCTAAAAAGGAATGTGAAACTTGGCAAAGGTAATAATAACCAACATGTGCCCAGATCCTGTGCTAACAACGTCACAAGCACACATTCGCTTGATGTTCGTAATTATCCTTCGAGATATGCTGTATTATTGTGGCCTATTACTGATGAGGAAATTTCTGTTGCCAGAGATACGGAGTTTCCTATCAGCTATAAACCACCACCACCGCCCTCCTAGGATGTATGAGTCCTCGCTTTGGATAAGAAACCAGAAAAAAGCGCTGCTGAAGACCAGGGAAACTGTTTGATTTCACTATCTTACATGGCTATTTTTCTGTTAGTTTTTTGGCACTGTGTATTTGGAAGAACAGGTAGACACAGACTTCTCACAGGTATTTTTTCAGGCCTATGATTTCGATTGTCCACTTTCTTCAACAGAATCTAAAAGATGGCTTAATTACTTTTGTTTATGGACATAAAGGAAAGAAGATAAGATTATTCCACACGCGCTCTTGGCCGATCTTTTTTTTTTTTTTTTTTGAGAGGTTTTTGCCATAGGGCACATGCGCTCGCCAGCCAGACAGAGAGAGACAGAGACAGAAAGCGAGAAATCACCCCCCAGGGGGGATGGTCACGCCGCAATCCCTTCTCCTCCATTCTCCTCTCAGGATCTTGGGCACGCACGCACACGTGCCCAGCGTGAGTTTTAAGCCACCGGGTCCGGGACACGAACCGCGGTCGACTACGTGGGAGTCCAGCGATATAGCCATTACGCTAACTGCTGGTTCCCTTGGCCAATCTTCATGTAACTTTGGATACCATAAACTAACCCAAGGGCAATCCTTGGCAGTGGTGTTGAGACAGCTCTATCTTCAGTTTTTCAACTGGTCTAAACTGTCCAGAGTTAAGGCTGAAAACTGTGATTGTAAAACAGAAAATATTAATCACTGCAAAGATAAAGGTTCTCTGTACAGAGATTGAATCTCAACGTTCTAGTATTAATTTATAACTAAGTTTATCCTTCACTATGAAATGAAATTTCTGATGGTGACTTAAGTGACTTGGGAGGCCATTAGAAACTGCCCAACTTCCGGGACCAGCAGTTAGCGTAATGGTTATGTTGCTAGATTCCCATGTAGTCGACTGTGGTTCGAGTCCTGTGACCCGGCAGCTTAAACTCACGCCGGGCATGTGTGCATGTGTGCCCAAGGTCCCGAGAGGAGAATGGAGAAGGGATTGCAGCATGGCCATCACCCCTGGGAGGAGGGGGTGATTTCTTACTTTCTGTCTCTCTGTCTCTCTCTGTGTCTTTCTGGCCAGCACACACGCTCTATAGCAAAAGCCTCTCCAGAAAAAAAAAAGGAATTGCCCAACTTTAACACACACTGACAGTGCTATATTAACACATTAATATTTATGGGTTTTTTTTTTATATTTTTCAGTATTTCCTTCCAGTTCTTTAAAGCTTTTCCTACATATCCTATATATCATATATGTATATCTTTATAAAATTAAAGTCAAATTCAAATAAATTTATGTCCAGCAGTTTTTCCCTATTAACATTGAATCTTTCTCTTTAGACCAAGCAGTTTTTCAAAACATGACTTTGAAGACTGCACACAGCATGGCTGTTCCATACCTTATTTGCCCATTTACTAGCCCATTCTCCTGTTGTTTGGCAGGTTGATTTTCCATATTTTTTAAACATTATAAACAGTTCTCCCATTAACCTCCTAATACACAAAATTTTGTCAGCAATTCTCATGATTTCCTCAGGCTGGAGTTCCCAGAAGTAGAATCCATGGGTCAAAGGACATAAACCCTCTCAAAGCTCTTGGAAAAAAAAAAATACTGCCAAGCTGCTTTCCATAAGAATTTTTCTCAACTTCCACTCTCTGGGGCATCCCATGAGTCTGCCTCTCTCACCTCCCTGCTGCCAGAAGGACATGTGAGCAGGGTTTGCTTTTACCTGTGGCAAGTTGATAGGAGCAAGGTGTGATTACATTAATGTTATTATTGTCATTAATTTACTATTAAAAACTGGATCCATTCTGTCTATGTCAGATACATAGATATTATTTCTTTGGACAGAACATTCAAAAATAGAACGTTTGAAAAAACAGAACATTTAAAAAAATCCACAAACAATAGAAACCAACATATGCAAAATGTAAAAGTATGCTTAATTGACAAAAAAAAATGAGAAGCTATTTATTGATAAGTTATAGAGTAATATCTTTGGCTTGACTGACATGCATAGTATTTCTGCTGGAAAAAGAAATGTTGTATACTGTAAAGATGTGATTAAATGTAAATTAATAAATTACTTTAAAAAGTAAAAACTATTTTAAAAAAATTTTTTTAAAAAAGCAAAAAATGATAAGTGCTGAGGGGAGGAAGGTGTTGAAAAGCAACTGCTGGTAGAAATGCAAATTGGTCCAGCCCCTTTGAAGAACAATATGGAGATTCCTCAAAGATCTACAAATAGAACTATCATACGACCCAGCAATCCCACTCCTTGCTCTCTACCGAAATGACAGAAGCATCCTTAGTCAGAAATGTGCTTGCACATCGATGTTTATTGCAGCAGTATTAACAATTGCTAAGACATTGAGCCAACCCAAATGCCCACCAACAGATGAATGAATTGAAAAAGTGTTGCACATATACTCTATGGAATACCACTCAGCCATAAAAAAACAAGACCCTGGCTTTTGACAGAAAGTGGATGAATATGGAAGATTTACTGCTGAGTGAAGCAAACCAGGTTATGAAGGAGAGACACTGTATGTCTCCACTTAATATAAACCCCCTGTCTGCACTCTGTATCTGAAACTGAATGACTAGAGAAAATAAAAACATAGAAAATAGTTGTAAACACAAGATACAGTGTGGGAAGAGGGCAGGTGAAGGAGGAGAGTCTGAGAAAGGACATTAAGGAAAAAAATACAGAGAGGCAAGGTATTTATGGAACAAAGAAATGGGTTATTATCTGTTGAAGATAGTGTGTATAATATTCTCCACTGGACTGGTGAGAAATGTATACATGTTGGAATATTCACTTTGCAAGCTAAGTGACATAAATGTATAAAAGAAATTAAAATTTAAAAAAAAGAAAGCAGGAGGGGAAAAACAACATATGTAACATAAGAGTTGAGCTAGGAGGAATACTGTGTTCTAATATTGCTGAGACTGTGCCTAGAGTTTCGCAGTTAATGGGAAAGTCGGCTATTAACATATTACTAATTTTTTTTTTCTTTTTCTTTTCTTTTTTTTTTTTTGAAGAGGTTTTCACTATAGGGCGCGTGCGCTCACCAGACAGACAGAGAGAGACATAGAGACAGAAAGCGAGAAATCACCCCCCAGGAGGGATGGTCACGCCACAATCCCTTCTCCTCCATTCTCCTCTCAGGATCTTGGGCACGCACACACACACGCCCAGTGTGAGTTATAAGCCACCGGATCTGGGACACGAACCGTGGTCGACTATGTGGGAGTCCAGTGACATAGCCATTATGCTAGCTGCTGGTTCCCACTAATTCTTTTTCTTATCATTTGAGGAAATATTCACTTATTCCTGGCTTTCTCAGAGTTTTAAAAGATTGTGGATGAGAATGATTACGAATATTATCAAATACGTTTTTTGGCGTTAGTAGAAATTGTCCTTTTTTTCTTTCTCACAGAATGCATTACTGCTATAGACTATTGGATTCTTGAATTAAATGAGCTTTCCTTGTCCATAGAACATAGTTCTTTTAATTTACTGTTGAACTTGTTTGCTTATAGTGTCTTCCAAATTTTCTACACATAGTTGAAAACCTTTTGTGCGAGTTTTGGCATTTTGTCAAGTTTTCATAGCAGGGTCATATGCGTACTTCATAAAATGGTTTGGATGATAGTGCATTATTGTTATGCTCTGGAACAGAACAAAATGTGGTTTCATGACAAGTTCTTGAAAGTTTGGAAAAACCCACTGGTAAAATCATCTTCCTCAAATCTCTCTCAAAGAAGACTCTTAGAAAACTTTTGAGTCTTTTACAGATATTCCTCTACTATTATTTTCTACTGTTGAGAAAAAGTTATATGTTTAAAATTGTATATGAGACAGCTGTATTTTCAGGGATCTGAACAGCCCATGGTTCAGGCTGGATATTGTGAATATGAAATTGCAAATATAAAGATTCCCTGAACAGAGACTGAATTTCAACCTAGAGCCAGAGTTAACATTTTTTTTAAATATTTTATTTAACTTTATTTATTTTTAATTTTGACCAGAGAGGGACAGATGAGAAAGACAGCGAGAAAGAGAGAGGGAAAGTGAGAAAGTAAGCTGCCAGGTCCAGGACTTGAACCACTGTCAGCCATGTGGGAGTCCAAAACCCTTAACTATCATGCCACCTGCCAGCCCCAACATTCTCATTTTAATTTAGAATTAAGTTAATTCTCCAATATGAAATGTAAATTACTGATGATAATTTAGTGACCTGGGAAAAGGTAAAAAATTAAAAATATAATTTTATATATTCTCTAAGAAGATATCATTGAGTGGGCTAGGTTTACTTTTAAGGTATAATTAAACTATGTGCATAGTGTTTTATCTCTCCTGTGGATGCAGGAAGTATGCCTTCCTCCAAATGCACTGGAGTATGTTGGTTAAACAGGCAGCCCTGGAGAAGACTGGCAAGGTTTGGCTCTGCCTCTTGCTATGTAAACCCAGGGCAAGTTGCTGAACTTCTCTACACTTTATAGTCCTCTTCTCTCAAATGCAACTAATAATCAGAGCACCACTTAGTTGGTATAAAAACAGCATACTGGTTTCAAATAATAGTAAAGAGACAGACATTTCATTTTAAGAGCAGGGGGGAAAAAGTTGAACTTCCAAATTAATGAAGAGGAAAAAAAAAAAACCACAAGGAATAGGAATATAATCAAGAGAGAAAAAATAAGGAAATAGAATGTAAGAATATACAATAAATACAAAGTAAATTAGAAGGAATAAAATAACCAGTCATTACGATAAATGTAAGGGGACAGGATTTTCCCATACAGTATCATATTGACTGAGGGAAATTAAATTTAGTTATTTTCAAAGAACAAAAGACAAAATGATAACAAGAAGAAAATAAATGTGTGGGCAAAAGGAAACTAGATAAATTCAAAACACAGGAAAGCAGAAATGGAGAAATTCATGACAAAATCTACTAAAATATAAGAAACTTCAATAAAAATGCAATCAGTGAAAGTTTTAATATCTCTTTTAGAATTGAGCATGACTATTAGACAAAGATTAATTTTATGTCATTCAAATAAAAACTATACTTTATTGATATGTCCATGGAACTTTTAAAACAATTAATCATGTCTTTGACCAAAGATATGTTAACAAATTCTGAGAAGTAAAGACGTCTCAAGCCATACTGTCTCATCTCTGGTAAATAAAATTTAAAGTAAATAATAAAAAGTGAACAAATTTTCTGAACTATCAACAAAGTAAGAAAATAAACAATGAACCAAAGAAAAAATTCAAAAGGGAAACCATAAATTATTGAGAAAGTAATGAAAAGAAGACAAGGGAAAAATATATATTATTCACTATAAGAGAAAGAACAGCAAAATGACCAAAGAAAAGGTTTTTGGTTTTGTTTTTGTTTTTGTTTTTTGAGAGTTTTTTACTATAGGGCATGTGCACTTGCCAGAAGACAGAGAGAGAGAGAGAGACAGAGAAACAGAAAGCAAGAAATCACCTCCTACAGGGGATGGCCACACTGCAATCCCTTCTCCTCCATCCTCCTCTTGAGATCTTGGGCATGCATGCACACATGCCCGGCTTGAGTTTATGCCTCCAGATCTGGGATTCGAACTGCAGTCAACTACATGGGAGTCCAGTGACACAGCCATTACGCCAACTGCTGGTCCCACAAAGAAAAATTTTAAATGATGAAATTAAAGGGGACCAAACAGTGACACTGTTAAAATGCACCACTCTGCAAGGCTGACGCATATGGAAATACTCCAGATTCACATCTAGAGTCTGTGCCCATAATCTGGGGTTGGCTCAAACTGAAGGCAAATTGCAGTGCCAGGACCTGTTGGGTTTTCTTTCTCTCTCTCTTTCTATTTCCCTTGATCATGGAAGAAATAAATAAAATAAACTTTAAAAATATGTAACTAAAGATAAAAGCTAAAATTAACAGCTATAAAAGAGATAATTATTTAAAACAATAAACAAAAGATGATTTTCTGAAAAGACCAGCAAAATTAAAAACCATTTGTAATCTTAGAGAAAGCAAAAATATACAAGAATAGAAAGGAGACATAACCATAGAAACCAAAGAATTAGAAAAGAATAACACATACAACTTATTGACCACAACTTTGAAAACTTGAATAAAATTAATTACTTAGTAAAATAAAAGTAACCCAAATTGAACAAAGAAGTGAAAAATCTGAATAGATCAATTACTCTGCACTGGTTCCCCAAGTTTGCTGAACATTGGAACCACCTGGGGTTCTTAAAAACAAGTAATGCTTAGTTTTCAGTCCCATCTATTCTCATTTAATTGATGTGAGGTGAGACTTGGACACCGGAACTTTTTACAAGTCCCCCCAAGTGACTCAAGGTATAGCAAAGTTTGGAACCACAATGCTAATATATTCAAAATGTGATCTCAGAAGCAACAATATAAGCATAAGCTGGAGCTTATTAGAAATTAGATATTCTGAACCCAGATTCTCAAAATTAGAATCTGAAGCTTAGCAAGACATATGTGCAGGGTGGGGGTCCTTCAAAAAGTTCATGGAAAATGCTTATTATAAAAATATTATATATGGATATATATTTTTGTACCAAAACAAACTTGTATTTTAATTTAATTTTTTCATGAAATTTTTGAATTTCTCTCATACTTTAAAATTTGATGACCCTGGGTGAGCTGATGGCATGGCAGTTAAAGCAGCTGGATCCCACATGGATGGCTGTGCAGTTTCAGTCCCCAACCTGGTGACCTGGAAAACATGCCTGACATCTGTGTGTGCATGCCAAATATCCCAAAAGGGAGAAAAATATAGGAAAGGGGATTGCAGCTTGACCATCCCCCATAGGAAGTGCTTCCTCACTCTCCCCTCCTCCTACCACACACACACACACACACACAAGTACATAAACCCTACGGCAAATGAAGAAAAAAATGAAGAAACAGAAAAAGAAAACACCGGAACAGAATAGAAAAGTAGTTAAAAAAAAACTATCTTTGAAAATATTACCAAGTCCAGATGGGTACACAGCTGGATTTAATTTATCTTTTATCAAGCCTTCAAATTCCAATGCAATTTTTAAAAATTTATGATAGAAAGCACATGCACACCCATGAGAAAGAGAGAGGGAAAGGCACCCATCTATAATAAAAAACCCTTGTCCTAACCCTCCAGTTGGTCAGGATGTTGGGCACATGTACACTGTGGAATGTTTCAGGTAGACAGACCCAGGGATCCAAACCCACAGATGGCCATGTGACTTCCAACAGTGCAGAAACAGACTGGTAACACTAAGGCTGGGCCTTATACTCTCCCAGGCCCTAGAAAATAATGGCAAGCCTCCATATGAGAAAAGCTCTCTTATGAGCCTTTATGAAGTCAGAAAATTTAAAGACCTAAATTGTAACTTCTCTCATTAAAACAAGGCAACCAACCAACCAAAGATCAAGTACACATATATGTGCAACTTTGAGAATCCTAAGTAAAATATCATCGAACTTAATACAGCAATGATCTCAGAAGGGCAATATACTATTATCATTAGAGTTTATCCAAGAATGAGTGCAGTTCACTATCAAAAAATCTAATGGTAGGATAGAGAAAAGAGTCATGTGACCATATCCAGACACTGAATATGTACTTTACATTGAGAATCCAGCATACTTTATAAATCTAAGCAAAAATAGAAATCAAAGCAAATAAAAAACTCTCGTTGGCAAAATACAACAACAAATTATTCTGAAAGGTGAATACTAATATGCTATTTCTAACTTTCTAGCCTCACTAGCTTCTTCTTCTGTTCTGTCTTTAGAAATGAAATCCAGAAATACGACAAATACATACGATTATTTCACTTATATAAGATATTTAGAGTAGTCAGAATCTTAGAAACAAAGTAGAGTTGCAGTTGCTAGGGACTTAGGGGTAGGCAGTTGTTGTTTAATACATATAGAATTTCAGTTTTGCAATTTGAGAAAGTTCTAGAGATTGGTGCACAACAATATGAATATACTTAAAACTGCCTAGCAGTGCACTTCAAAATGATTAAGACAGTAAATTTTATGTTATGTGTATATTATGACAATTTACAAAATGTAATCTAAAATTTGGGACCCAGATTATTGCTACTATAATCTTTGTTTATATATATTCAAGAACCACCCTTTACATTCGCATTTATGTTTGAATCCTTTAGTAATTGTGTAGGTATAATTCTCAGCTTAATAACTGTTCTTCTCATGATCAGTTCATATCTATAGCTATATTTACATATTTATAGTTATATTGGGTTGTCAGAAAAGTCATAACATATTTTTCTGCTTTTCTAAGCAAAAATGTATTATGACATTACTGATGACTCAAAATCTTCCTGTTTCTAATTATTTTTTACAATTATTTATTTATTTAATTTTATTGTTACTATTATTTTTTTATTTGACCAGAAAGACAGAGAGAGAGGGAAAGGGAAAGTGAGAAAGCAAGCTGCCAGACCCAGGACTTGAACTGCTTTTGGCCATGTGGTAGTCCAGCACCTTAACCACCATACCACCATCTAGCCACTCCTTAAGTTGTTTTTAAATTTTGATTAATTTTTCTATCAATTGGAATAGGATTTTAAGTAAAATTTTTACAAAGAAAATTAGGAACTCTATTTTTTAAGAGCATGAATAATAAGGAACATATTTCTATTACCTTTTCTTGAACAGAAAAACATTTTTCCAGCCATAATGTTACATATTCCCTCATTGTCTTGTGACATTTAATGTTGATGAAAAGAAATATACATGCAGCTTGTGTTTCACCTAGGATGACTACAAAATTTTCCACTTTAGCCGTGAAATACAAAAATTTCAACAGGCTATATTTAGATACGGGTCTCTCTTCATTACTAGCAGCTGCATATAGCAAACCTTTTTGATCTACATATTTACAGCCTTTTTAGCTAATAACGTTTTTATTATTTTCTTTGATTCTAGTTCTCTCCTAAATGTTCTGATTTCC